>NW_027444805.1:0-16489 GCF_048569485.1 Anomaloglossus baeobatrachus | reverse complement strand
AAGGTTTGAAACAAGCATCTCAGAGGAGATCTCATTTATATGTATAAATACATGTGTGGTCAATAAAAAGGACTGGTACATGACTTATTCCTTCCAAAGACCATACTAAAGACCAGGGGGCACTCATTACAGGTTGAAGAAATAAAATTCTGGCAGCTTAATAGGAAAGGGTTCTTTACAGTTAGAGCAGCCAGACTGTGGAATGCCCTACCACAAGAGGTAGTAATGGCTGACACTAGAACAGCTTTTAACAAAGGGCTGGATTTCTTCTGTGCACATAAGATTGTGGGGTAATTGTTAGCACCTTTCCAAAATTATAGGTAAACAACTTTGTTTCAAGCACGTGATGTTAATAGGAGAAGAGAACTGTCTGCGGACTTGAAAACCAAAATTGTTGAAAAATATCAACTCTCAAGACTTCAAGTCCATCTCCAGAGATCTTGAAGTTCCTTTGTCCACAATGCTCACCATAATCAAAGAAATTTACAACGCATGGCATTATAGCTAATCTCCTGCACATGGACGGCAGAGAAAAAGTGATGAAAGGTTGCAACACAGGATAGTCTGGATGGTGGGTAAGCAGCCCCAATCAAATTCCAAAGAAATTCAAACTGTCCTGCAGGCTCAGGGGGCATTAGTGTTAGCGCAAACTATCATCATTTGAATCAAAAGAAACGCTATAGCAGGAAAGCCAGGAGGACCTCTCTGCTGACACAGAGGAAAAAAAACCGCTAGTGTGCAGTTTACCAAAATATAAGTAAGCCAAAATCCTTCTGGGAAAGCATCCTGTGGACAGTTGAGACCAAGATACAGCTTTTTGGTAAAGCACAGCATTCTACTGTTTACCAAAAACAGAATGAGGCCTACAAAGAATACAGTACCTACAGTCAAATGTGGTGGCGGTTCAAAGATGTTTTGGGGTTGTTTTGCTGCCTCTGGCACTGGGTGCCTGAATTGTGTGCAAGGCATCATGAAATCTGAAGTTGCCAAAGGATTTTGGGTCACAATGTACTGGCCAGTATCAGAAAGCTGGGTTTGTGTCCTAGATCATGGGTCTTCCATCAGTTAATGAAGAAATTAATGGAAACAAAGTGCTGGAGAGTTCTGAAGTGTTCAGCAATGAGTCCAGATCTAAAGCCCATTGAGCTCTTGTGGAGAGATCTTAAAATTATTGTTGGGAGAAGGCGCCCTTCACAGGAGACCTGGAGTAGTTTGCAAAAGAAAAGTGGTTCAAATTTTCAGTTGAGAGGTATAAGAAGCATGTTGATGGTTATGATGGTTATAGTCAGTGACTGATTGCAGTTATTTACCAAAGGGTGTGCAACCGAACATTAATTTGAGAGTGCCAACAATTTTGTTGAGCACATTTTTGGCGTTATATGTGACATTTTGCCTTTTTCCCCCCTCTGTATTTTTTGTGCTGTTCCAATACACAAAGGAAATACATGTTTTGTTATGCACATGTTAATAATGCTCTGTGAGAAATAACTCATTTTCTGGAACAATTTCAAGGGTTCCAACATTTTGGTCATGACTGTATAACTGGTAGAGGAAGGTTGAACGTGATGGACCGGATACTTTTTTCAACCTATGTAACTATGCAGCTCTGGAACAAAAAGGTGAAGTGGTGCTTTAAGCATGTGAAATACATGCTCCATGGGGTTGAGATCTGGTGATTGACTCAAACATTGCAGAATATTCCACTTCTTTGCGTTAATAAACTCCTGAATTGCTTTAGCAGTATGCTTTGGGTCTTTGTCTAGCTGTACTGTGAAGTGCTGTCAAATCAACCTTGCTACATTTGGTTGACTTAGAGCAGACAGTATCACCATGTACACTTCAGAATTCATCCGGCTGTTTCTATCTGGAGTCACTTCATCAACAATTACTAGTGACCCAGTACCATTGAAAGCCATGCATGCCCGGCCATCACACTGACTCCACCATGTGTTGCAGAGATTGTGCTGTGCTTTGGATCATGAGCTGTTACAAGCCTTCTCCATACATACGTCTTCCCATCATTCTGGTACAGGTTAATCTTAGTTTAGTCTCTCCAAAGAATGCTTTTCCAGAACTGGGCGGCTTCTTTAGATGTTTTCTAACAAAGTTAATTTTGGCCTTTCTATTTTTATGGCTCATTAATGGTTTGCCCCAAGGTGAACCCTTTGTATTTTCGCTCATAAAGTCTTCTCTTTATGGTAGACTTAAGGCTACTTTACACACTGCGATATCGGTCCCGATATCGCTAGTGTGGGTACCCGCCCCCATCTGTTGCGCGACACGGGCATATCGCTGCCCGTGTGTCTTGCTAAATTCTACTAAAAAGGGGGCTGAAAGCCCGTACTTACGAAGCGCTCACTGATATCCTAATCAGGCACGAATACTAATATTCTTTATAGCAAGATACTATTTATTTTAATAGCACATGAATATAATCAATGGTACATAGGCATAAGAACTATAGTCATAGAAACTTATACAATAACAGAAATATGCATCAACATTACCGTTATGTTGTAGCAATCCTTTCACATCGGAGGGAACTCGAGTTAATGGTAAGGAATCAACATGGCATCTTGCATCACAGGATCAGTGCGTACGTACACTTCAATGTCCTGGAAGGCTTCCCTAACATTAAGCGAGTTCGGTGTATTTTTTATAGGAAAATATTGTAGGTTGGGTTTACATGGTCACCAGCATATGACAGCTGAGTCATGTTCATGTAACTTGACCACAAGCTGCTGTGGGCACCGGCAGCTTCCTGCACATTTCCTGCACATTTAGCCAGTGGTCAACTGGCCGACCACAGTTGACCATTGTGTTAGTGAAATATTGCAATGAGCCGTAAATTTCATATGCAAGCTTCCTTAAACCTGTCTTTAAGCTAACCACAAGTTTCCGGCAAGTGGAACTGTGAATGTTACTTCCTTTATCTTGAAAACTGCTTCAAGACATGTATTCTTTGGTCATCATATTGGCCCTCCAAAGGACATCTCTTTGATACTGAATTATTGATAGGAGTGATCTCAGCTATTATTTGACCTATCTTTTATGATTATGATCCCTATCTAATAGTCATTCAAACTTCAGTCATATCACATTGGTATCACACCGTGCCGCACAACATCGCCCACAGCCGTCACACATACTTACCTGTCCGGCGACGTCGCTGTGACCGGCGAACCGCCTCCTTTCTAAGGGGGCGGTCCGTGCGGCGTCACAGCGACGTCACTGAAACGTCACTGAACCGCCGCCCAATAGCAGCGGAGGGGCGGAGATGAGCGGGACGTAACATCCCATCCACCTCCTTCCTTCCGCATAGCGGCCGGGAGGCAGGTAAGGGGAGCTTCCTCGTTCCTGCGGCGTCACACGCAGCGATGTGTGCTGCCGCAGGAGCGAGGAACAACCTCGTTACTGCTGCAGTAACGAGATTTGAGAATGGACCCCCGTGTCGCCGATTAGCGATTTTGCAACGATGCAAAATCGCTTATCGATGTCACACGCAACGGCATCGCTAATGCGGCCGGATGTGCGTCACGTATTCCGTGACCCCAACGGCTCCGCATTAGCGATGTCGTAGCGTGTAAAGCCCGCTTAAGATAATCACCTACTTTCTGGAGAGCGTTTTTTACTTGGCTGGATGTTGTAATGTGTTTTTTTTTTTTCACCATGGAAAGGATTCTGGAATCATCCACTTCTGTTATCTGCTGTGACCATCCATTCTTCCATTAAGAGCTTCTTTGACCGCGTGGTTTGAGTTCACTGGAACAGCTTCCAAATGTAGATGCCACACCTAGATTCAGCGCCAAACCTTTTACCTACTTACTTGATGATGGATTATCAACAGAATAGCCCATTAAAAAAAGCGGTTGAGATAATTGTCCAATTACCTTTTGTCTCTTGAAAAAGAGGACGCTACATATTAAGGTGCTGTATTTCCTAAATTATTACTCCAATTAGGATTTTAATACCCTCAAATTAACGGCTCGCTCACATGAGCGTGTAACTCTGACAAGTGCTATCCGATGTTTGGTCGGATCACACTCAGTGAAGTATTATACTACGGGGCAGTGCCGATCGGCACTTTTTTATCATGCCAACTTGGCATGAGACTATAGAGTGCAGTATGCTGCAAGTGGCAGCGCAAGTCAGACGGTGCGCATCTATTCAAATCTATGGGTGTGTGGAAATCATCAGGCTGCACTTGAATACAGTCCGATTTCCACAGACTCACAGAATGGAGATGTTTTGTTCTCCATCTTTTCCGCACCTGTGCTAGGATTCTCTCATGCAAGAGAATCGGATCACATTAAGCTGACACACCGATCAAAATCAGAGGGTCTTAGCATAATCAGCCTGATTTTCCCACATGAGAGAATCTATGGCTGTCTCACTGAAGACTAAGCTGAAAGTCTGCACTTTAAGCACATATTGGTTATATAACTGTATCTTGATTATGTATAGGTAAACCAATAAAATGCCAAAACTTGTGTCACTGTCCAAATACATTTTTACCTAACTGTACATGTCACACTATGTCCAGATAAGTGTCATTCGGCGTCAATATAAATGTCCCGTAGAAGTGCTCTGCTGAAGAGCGAAACGGCCGTTTGTCCGGCGTGCCAGCACACCCACATGCTGTAACCTGTACTTCTACAGAAAATAAAGCCGCAGATTCCCATCGAGAGTGCCCTCTTTTTTTTTTTTTTTTTTAAATCAGATAAATTTTTATTGCATTTTAAAAACTTTCATAAACAAATTGTGAGGGTAGTCCTCACACATACCCCCTCCTCCCCCTACCCTCTTCCGGTCGACAGTCTCACCCCTCCACTCTCTACATCCCCCTTTATTCACATAATGACCTGCCCTCCTTATTTCTCAGCCACTGCGATCTTTCCTTTCCTACTAGTCTAAATATCCTATCTTTCAGTAGATCAAATGACGCTAATCCTGGAAAGTCCAGCCACTTGCTCCAGATCTTCTCATATTGAGTTCTCCTTCCCCTTTTAATATAAACATTTTTCTCCATATAAATAATATAATTCACTTTTTCAACAAATTCCTTACGTGTCGGTGCTTTTTCAGATAGCCAATACAAGGCAATTAGTTTCCTTGTTGCATACTACAATCGTGCCACTGCCAGTTTCTCTTGTTCATCCACCCCCACTTCTTCCACATAGCCCAGCACACACACCAGCGGGTTTCTGGGTAGGTCCACTTGCATCACTGATTGAATTAAATTTAACACTGTGATCCAGAACCCTTGTAAACACGGGCATTCCCACAACATGTGCATGATCCCTGCTTCTTCCACAGTACATTTTGGACACTTGGAATCTGTTCTCACTCCTACTTTCTTCATCCACACGGGGGTTCTATATACTCTGTATATAACATATAATTGTGATAGCCGTTTTGCCTCGCTCAGAGATATTTTGATGACATATTGCAAAATAGACTCCCATTTCTCCTCCCCAATTTCTCCCAAATCTTCCACCCACCTTGCATATGCCCCAATTTGTTGCCTCCCAACCGACATGGACAGAAGTCCCCCGTAGACCATCGATATACATCCTGCCGTCCCTCTCTGCGTCCCTAATATATTAATTACACTATATGATTGTATAACAATTGGTGTTATTCTGTTCTGTGATTCAAATGCGTGACATAGTATGTTTTATAAATACCTGCAGCTATGTCTCAGTGGGAAGTCTTTTAGCAGTACTTCAAAAGTCTTAAATATGTTTCCATCCATCACTTGGGAGAGGTACCAGATACCAATTCTCCTTCATTGCCCAAATTCTTTAAGGGATAAAAATTCCGGAATGTTGGGGGTTGTCCCACATGGGGGTATATCTAGTGAACCAGGTTACCTGTCTCACCTGTTTGATCTTACCCCATACTTTATCTATCAACTGTATAGTAGGATATGATGCAGAGTGTGGACGAAACTTTCCCGCCTCCAGACTTGCCAGCAGAGGACCTTTTCCGATCACATACTGTAATTTTTTCCCCGCCGAGGTCTCCAAACCTGTCACACCCCACCCCACCATGTGTTGGCTCTGGGCAGCTAAGTAATAGCATCAAGGATTAGGTAGAGCCAGTCCCTCTTCGTCTTTTGGTCTCTGTAAATATTCTAACCTCATCCGTGGGCGCTTCCTTCCCCAGATTAAGCCTCGGAAAATAGAATTTATTTTATAAAACCTATTTTGTGGTAGCCATAACGGGGCGTTATGGAGCACATAGAGCAGTTGGGGCATTAGTATCATTTTAGCTAAGTTGACTCTCCCCACCACCGAAAGGTACAGTTTCGACCAGGCCAGAATCTTTTGTTTGAACTTAAGTAAAAGGGGGTGAGATTAAGACATTCATACTCAGCCAGTTTATTGGATATCATAATTCCCAGATATTTAAACTCTGACACCACCTGAACCGGAGTACAAGTCCCCACTACATTGGAAGGCATTTCATCTAGTGGCATCAAAACCGATTTGTCCCAATTTATCGTGAGCCCTGATATCCTTCCAAAGTTAGATATGACCCTCATTACCGCCTCCAAGAAACTCCCTGCATCTGCCAGAAACAATAATAAATCGTCCGCATATAAGGCCACTTTCTCCTCCACAATCCCATATCGGTAACCCACACCAGGATCCCGCCGCATCACCGCCGCCAGTGGTTCGATAGCGATAGCAAACAGGGGGGGGCAGTGGGCACCCCTGCCTTGTGCCCCTATAGAGAGAAAATCTATCTGACATGCTGCCATTTGCCCTAATTCTTGCCGTAGGAGCAGAGTACAACAACTGCACCCACCTAATATACACTTCCCCAAACCCCATTGATCGCATCGTAGCCCATATGTACCCCCACTCTACGCTGTCAAAAGCTTTGCCGCGTCTAGGGAGAGAATAACCCGCCTCCCCTTATTTTCCGCCGGTATCTGCATATTCAGGTACAGTCCCCTAAGGTTAGTTGCCGTGGATTTGTTGGGCATAAACCCTGCTTGATCTGGGTGTATTAGGGATGTAATGACTTTGGTGAGCAGATTTGCAAGCATCTTAGCCAGGAGCTGTACATCTACCGTCAATAGTGAAATCGGTCTGTAAGAGGCTGGCAAACCCGGGTCTTTGCCTTCTTTAGGGAGTACCACAATTATTGCCTCCTGCATAGACGGCATAAGCTCTCTTTCCAGACATGAATTATATTCCTTAAGCAGCACCGGCAATAAAACCTCCCTATGTTGCTTATATACTTCAGCCGGAAACCCATCTACCCCTGGCGCCTTATCATTCGCCATATCACTCAGAGCTAGCTCCAACTCCTCTAAGTCAAATAGCTTGTCTAGTAACTCTCTAGATTCCCTTGAGAGGACTGGCACCTGAGCTCTGCCTAGAAATTCATCCACCTCCCCCGCCTCCGGGTGCACCTTGACTGAGTATAGATCAGAGTAGAATGTTTCTAGTACTTTTAGGATCCCCGAGGTGTCCGTGAAAACTGCCCCATCTACTGACTGTAACCGTGCAATATATGTCGATTCCCTCTGTGCCGCAGCTATCACTGATAATAGGTGACCCGCCCGTTCTCCATTCTCAAAGGATTGCATGGTTTGGAACATTTTCTTTCTCTCCGCTGCCTGTATGGTCAATCTATTAACCATCTTTTGAGCTGCCTTCATCCTAGCTTTTGCTGCCGGCGTGGGGTCTGATATTAAAGCATCTTCCGCCTCCCCCAATTCCTGAAACGCAAGCTGATTCTGCCTTCTTGCCTCCGACTTTAGGTCAGGTTTTTCTGTGCGTAAAAATTGAAATACTGCTTGCCTTTTGATGCTAGAGGCTAAGCTCCTAACATTCCAACTAATTAGCTTAATGCGTCCCGCCATATGATTAATTGACCAATTCTCGTTCTCCCAGAGCACCTTAATAGGCCAAATGAGACTGTTGACCGGCCCACCCTCCCCCTACCCCCCCCATATAAACACCCCCCACAACAATAAACATAGTAACATCGTTGCCACTAGTCCTCTTTGTATCACGGACGGAGGGCATATGTTTGCCTTGGGAAAGAAGAAAGAAGAAAGGGAAAAAAAAAGGGAGAAAGAAAGGGGGAGGGGAAGTGGGTAAAACAAAGAAGAGAAAGAGAAAAGTAGTATAAGAAGACAGAGGGTGGAATAAGAGGAGCGAGAGGGGAGAAAATGAAAAAAAAAAAGGAGGGGGGGGGAGAATAAAAATGAATTCAGTATTTATGCATTGCGAGTCCAGTATGAGTTGGAAAGTCCCTTTCCATAGCCAGGATTCCATTTCCTCCCATCCTCAGTTGTGCTTGCGGACCCCTTTCCTCTAGAGTCCATTAAATGTAGATTTAAATTTAGATTGCCGAGGTAAACAAAAAAAAAAAATGTTTTTTAAAATTTTCAAACAGGAACTCGTCCCCGGCAACCGTAACATAGTATTTTTCCTCTACACCACTGCATGCGATGAGAGGTAGGGTGTCCCCAAAAGTCAGTTTCCAGCTTCCCCTTCACGACCCTCCCGCCGCAAGCGTTGTTCATTGCTATCCAGCCATCTTAGCGCTTCCTTAGTATCCAGGAAAAAGTGCACTATTCCTCCAGCTACCACTCTGAGTTTCGCCGGGTACATCATGGAGTATACCAGATTCAGTTGTCTCAGCCTTCTCTTGATGTCAATTAACTTGGCTCTTTGCTTTTGCACTTCTATGGAGTAATCTGGAAAAATGGATATCTTGGAGCCATTGATGATCAGGTCCGGGTGTCCTCTGGCATGCTTCAAGATATTATCCCTGTCTCTGTAGTGCAGTATTTTGGCCAGGACAGGTCGCGGTGGGTGTCCAGGAGGCAGGGGGTGGGTGGGAACCCTATGGGCTCTTTCCACCGCATATAGAGGGGTGAGATGCTCAGATCCAATTTTACTTTTCAGCCATTCCTCAAAAAAATTCAGTTGGGGATGTACCTTCCACTTTCTCTGGAATGCCAATTATTCTCAGGTTGTTACGCCTTGATCTATTTTCAAGGTCATCTGTTTTTGCTAGAAGTGCTGCTATTTGCTGTGCTGCACGCTGGCCGTCTGTCAGATCCTGCCATGCGGTCCTCCATGATACTGGCACTCTGCTCAACTTCTCCTTTTCTCTCTTTCACTTCATGAAGCTTGTGCCGCATTGGATGCTAGGTCTTCTCTCAGGCTCCCCAGCTGCAGGGTCACCTCAGTAATAGATGCTCTGCAAAGCATTACTGCTGCGCTAAAACCATGAAGCCAAACGATGTGATGAATTCTTTGCTATATTTTCTTTATTTAGGCCAGGTCTACGCGTTTCAAAGGCATGTCCGCCTTCTTCATCAGGACAAAGGAAAAAACAGCATGATACCAATTGCTACTTGGGGATACATATATATTGAAAAAGAGGCTCCAAAATAAAGAAAATATAGCAAAGAATTCATCACATCGTTTGGCTTCATGGTTTTAGCGCAGTGTTAAACCCGACTTTCTTATCCATTCATGATTCCCTGTTGCATCATCGGGGCTGCTGCTTGACCATTTTCTGCATACATAGGAGTTGTGCCTGTCACAACTTCCATAGGTGAGCACCTGTTTTCATTTTCTAAGCCTGCATTGTTTGCCAGATAAGACCCTATGTGCGCTTTTCTCTCCACAGCATTTTGATTCTTAGCATTACTGCTGTGAGGATGTCTCTCAGTGTGGGCTCTTCAGGGATATTCTGTGTCAGCTCCCCTAGCTGTGCTGCCTGAGATCTGGGATTTGTCTCTGCCATGCAGGCCTGAGCTCCCTCATTGCTCTCACCCCTCCCCCCTCCTTCACTCAGGACCATGCTGTCTGCAAGTCCCATATTCATCTGCAGCTCACCTCTCACTGTCTCTCTGTGATGGGCACCGCTCTCCTGCCTGGCAAAACGCTTCAGCCGTGTTGCAGCCTGTCTTCTGGTCGCCTCAGCGTCTGCACCATTATCTTTTCTCTGCTCCATGCTGCCCACGGCACCATCTTGATTCTGCTCCTCCACTTCTCCCACCTGCTTTTTCGGCCCCCTCCTTGTCATATCTGTGCCAGTAAGCAATGCAATCAGGTCAGGGGGGTCAGAGGGTCGTCCAGCTGCAGCCTGTGACTTCTGAGAGTGTTTTTTTGGGTTTCTTCCCTAGGGATTTTCTAGATGCTTGGCAGGAGCTACAGGATCTGCTTCCACTCACATACTGAGCTAGGCCACGCCCACGGGAGTGCCCTCTTAATCTTCTTCTGGGAATATTTGTCAATATAATGTTAATTATTAATAAAAAAAAAAAGTCTAAAAACACTTGACCCAAGGTTCTCCTCTTTTGTAATGTATTGCAATACTTTATTTCAGTGTTTTGAATTATTTTGCATAACCTTTAAAAGGGTGGTAATAATGGTGGCCATTGCAGAACCAGTTTTCTGCATGGTTTAAAACCGCATTCACTTGTACTGTAGTGGACAATTGGGTTTATATTGGTGACAGCGGAGAGGTTTTTCACAATAATACATAAACTCTGCATCTTCCATTCACCTGTGTCTTATCCTCTATTGCTTCGCTTGTTAAAGGCAATTCTTCCATTATATTCCAAAGACATAAAACTCAAGATGACCAGTACTACAGGTACCTTAAACGAGAGATCGATATATGTGAATTTAAATACAAGACTAAAGATTGAAATGCTGCATTTATCTCTATTGATTGACCATGACTATTTCCAAACCACCTGTCATCAGTACTGCAAGAAAGCATAAAATCGCATAATGCACGGTAATGACACATTGTGCATAAGTCCTAAATTGGTCTTAGTCTAGTGAAGATGATAAGACTTCAGGGTATAAAGTCTATAAAATGAGTCGATAACTCACCATTTATTTTAAAACCAGTTATGTATCACATCACAAATGTTCAGTATATAGGAAAGTATGATTAAGATAGTCATCCTAATCTGATTGTTTCAGCCAATATCATGCCAGAACAGAAACCATAGGATTCATATCAAGGTTCTTATTACTGCAGGTCTAAGGCAAACTGCTAAAAATAGTGTAATCCAATAAAAAAAAAAAAAAAAAAAAAACAAAAAAAAAAACCACTTTGTATTGTGAATTAAATAATTTGCAAGATAATAAAGATAAAGTAGCAATGTACTGAAAATAAAATGTCATGTGCAACGCCAAGCATCAACCTAACTCTGGCACATGCATGATAGTAACTGCCTTAGCTCTAGCTCTAATTTTAGGAAGTGGATTAAAAAAAAAAAGCACAAAGTTTTTACCCAGATGGCGAGTGCAGCTGACGCTTTTGGATTCCTGACTTAGGGTTTCGCCATCTCTGCTTCTTCTGGGGTATGTGGGAAGAAGAAGTTTAGTTTTTTGGGATCACACTGACTACACTAGATCTGCAGAAAAAAAAAAAAATATGTTGTGGGATGTATCTCCGTTCGTCTGTGCTCAAATGAGGTGGATAGAGACGGTTTATATAGGGATTCGGAAAACTATTCTGTAGTACCTTTGCAAATACTAGAATTTTGTGACATGGTCCGTAAGTGGATAAAATACAGTTTTTCTATGTGTTTATCCATCGTAAATATATAATCAAAAATTAGAACCAGACACATTAAAGATCTTTACAAGCTTAAAAAGAAAATAATTAAAAAAAAGACCTTAAAGAAATTTTTTTTTAATGAATTCAACAGGCAAACAGTCACCCATTTATCTGTAGAAAACCAAAAATATATACAAAGACTCACTTCAGAAATGCATATAGTTTACTTACAAATATCTGTACGCTCAAAAATTTAACATAAACTTTAGGGGCACTTATTGTCCTGCACGTCTGTGCATGAATATATTTATATATATATATATATTTATATTTTTACATTTCTTTTTTTCTTTAAATAACATTTTACAAACTGTATAGAACTTAAAAGGTCTTTTTGTACAGCAAATTCTTTGCCCTGGTAAATTAAATTGTAAAACTAAAATGATGAGAGGGTCCATGTTTCCTGTATGTTAGGTCTCAGGAAGTGTGCAAGTAGAAATAAGAAATTAAAGGGTTGAGGTATTTAGCCACGCCAAAAAGATTGCAGCAACAGCATTAAAAATCCGTAGCTCTGAAAATCCCAAAATATAAAAGGAAAAGAAATTAATACTAATAACCCACTCGGGGCAGGGTGGTTATATATATGAAGTAGTCCATTCCGCTGAGACAGCTTATATCCACTTTACATGCTGCATAGAGCAGTCCAAGGTGACTGTGTGCACTAGAGACAGACTAGTTTCTTGCTCATCCATAGGTGAAAAAGTGAAACGGAGGCGATGTAAGAAAAAAGTCAAATGACGACAATTCTTGTCCAAGATCATGCAAAATATTGCTGTAGTGCAGTTTTTGCCCTACAAGAAGAGAAAAAAAAATAAATCATAATTTATATATAAATTTCATATAAAAATCACACAAAACTTAGATTCAAGAATTTAGGCTATGCTGATACACAAGCTATAATGGATGTTCCCATCCTTTGCAATCCTAATGGATTAAGTAGTCCTTTTCCTTTTTTCTTGTTTTTCAGTACATTATATGGTAACGTGAATAGTGTCATTCAAATCTACTTAAAAAAAAACAAAACCAAAAAACAAAACTGGTGTCAGTTGCCCTATTTTGAGATATACTGTATTTTTGTTTTAGACGCACCCCAAGTTTAAAGGCGGAAAATAGGAAAAAATATTTTTTAATGTTAAAATAGGGGGCAGTCTTATAATCTCTCACCAGGGGGAACGGCGGTGGTGAAGCAGCTCAGGAAAGTCACAGGAGGCAAGGTCAGCAATGCTGTGGGCTCGGAGGAGGGGGTGTTGCTGCACAGTAGGGTTAGTGATATTGCGGGATCGGGGTCATCACAGCAGCATGTGCCATTGATCTGCCGGAGCGCTGCAGGCTCCATTGATCTGCCGATGGGCTAAGGGCTCCATTGAACTGTAGGTTCCATTGAACTGTCGGTTGACGAGATGGACTTGAAAACAATGGCCATGAAGACTGTGCATGCGCATATCGTCCTCCGCTGCCATTTTCTTGAACTTGATTGCGTACTGCTAGCAGATCAATGGAGTCCGTAGCCTGCCAGCAGATCAATGGCTCCAGCTCCTGCGATACTCCCGAACTTGCAGTATCGCTGACCCTTTATCCTGTAACCAACCTGACCTGCTCTACTGCAGTGACACCCCCTCCTTTGAACCCTCAGTATTGCCGATCCTGCCTCCCTGTGATCTTGCTCCACCACCACTGCCGCGCTAAGCCATATCCGGTTTATAAAACGCACCCACATTTTCCACCCAGTTTTGGGGGAAAAAAAAGTGCATCTTATAATATGGAAAATAAAGTAACTTTTATTTTCTTCTTTTCAAGGGACTGTGTTGTAATGAGAACTTATCTTTCGAGGGCCAAGCTGCAGTTTTTATTGGTATCACTTTGGGGTTCATATGTCTTACTAATCACGGTTTCATTATGTTGGAGAGTCAAATTAAAATATTCTTTTAATTATCGTTTTCTGTTTTGGCATTCACCGTATGTAATAAATAAATATTGTGTCTATCAATTAGGCACAAAGTGATGCAAAAAATATACTATTTTTTATAAATTTACCCATTTTACGTTTGGGGAAAAAGGGGACTGATTTGCAATGTTTTATATTATTATTTTTTACATTTTTAACTAGAACCTGCAAGATCTTGATTGCCTTTATGCAGCATATTGCAATTGTAAAATTGACAAGGTCCTTCATGGGTGCAATCACATGGAATACACAGTGGCCTTCAGTAGACCCCAATATTAAATTGCAGTTGCTCACAGGTACTGGCTGTATGACACAGCTGGCATCTGTGCTGTATGGAGCACACTCCGCTCCAGAGCCCACTTCATGCATGCAGTACACTCGTGGTGCAATGATGCGAATGGGATTAACAAAACAAAGCCTCCAGAGCAGCAATCAGGCAATGGTGCTCCTCTTTAATATATTCCCTGGCCTACAACAAAAACGTAGAGACTTCCAGAAGGACAGTCCCATCAGTGACTGACGGCTTTCATTGTATAAGTGTACATACAGCGACAGCTTTCAGTCACTAAAAGACCGCCTTCTAGACTGAAAATCTCAGAACGAGCAAAGGTTTAAATAATGAAAACACAAATCAACTCCTTCCCTCAGCTCTATAACAAGGTGCCTGCAGACTGGACGGCATTTTTATGGTGACAGGTTAAGATGAATGCTTGGCTATGTATTACACACTTGACTATACCAGGGCTACTTACTTGTCACATAGGTTTGGATCTGTTGACTGACTCAACTTGTGGAGGATTTCTACAATTCCGATTTCCCGAAGCTTGTCTTGTCGTTCTTGTGAACCTTCAAGTGCAAAAATACAATACACAGTCATAAATGAGATTAAGAGATATGCTGCACACTTATGGGGTCCTGTGACTTAATGGGGGAACAATGAAAGAACAGATCTTTGCACTTTGCACTTCCCTGCTGCGGGCAGAGTCTGAAATACCATTTTACATGACACAATGACTGCACAGTACACAGGAACCTTCCATGCTCCAGGTTTAGGTTTATGCAGCAAGACTTTAGGGTATAAAAAAACCCAAACAAAAACTATTTGTGTGTCTTTGGCTCTCAGGAACTAAATAAAATTTTTAGGACATATACAGTTAGGTCCAGAAATATTTGGACAGTGACAAGTTTTGTTATTTTAGCGGTCTACAAAAACATGTTCAGAAATACAAATATATATATATAATATGGGCTGAAAGTGCACACTCCCAGCTGCAATATGAGAGTTTTCACATCCAAATCGGAGAAAGGGTTTAGGAATCGTAGTTCTGTAATGCATAGCCTCCTCTTTTTCAAGGGACCAAAAGTAATTGGACAAGGGACTCCAAGGGCTGCAATTAACTCTGAAGGCGTCTCCCTCGTTAACCTGTAATCAATGAAGTAGTTAAAAGGTCTGGGGTTGATTACAGGTGTGTGGTTTTGCATTTGGAAGCTGTTGCTGTGACCAGACAACATGCGGTCTAAGGAACTCTCAATTGAGGTGAAGCAGAACATCCTGAGGCTGAAAAAAAAAGAAAAAAATCCATCAGAGAGATAGCAGACATGCTTGGAGTAGCAAAATCAACAGTCGGGTACATTCTGAGAAAAAAGGAATTGACTGGTGAGCTTGGGAACTCAAAAAGGCCTGGGAGTCCACGGATGACAACAGTGGTGGATGATCGCCGCATACTTTCTTTGATGAAGACGAACCCGTTCACAACATCAACTGAAGTCCAGAACACTCTCGGTGAAGTAGGTGTATCTGTCTCTAAGTCAACAGTAAAGAGAAGACTCCATGAAAGTAAATACAAAGGGTTCACATCTAGATGCAAACCATTCATCAATTCCAAAAATAGACAGGCCAGAGTTAAATTTGCTGAAAAACACCTCATGAAGCCAGCTCAGTTCTGGAAAAGTATTCTATGAACAGATGAGACAAAGATCAACCTGTACCAGAATGATGGGAAGAAAAAAGTTTGGAGAACAAAGGGAACGGCACATGATCCAAGGCACACCACATCCTCTGTAAAACATGGTGGAGGCAACGTGATGGCATGGGCATGCATGGCTTTCAATGGCACTGGGTCACTTGTGTTTATTGATGACATAACAGCAGACAAGAGTAGCCGGATGAATTCTGAAGTGTACCGGGATATACTTTCAGCCCAGATTCAGCCAAATGCCGCAAAGTTGATGGGACGGCGCTTCATAGTACAGATGGATAATGACCCCAAGCATACAGCCAAAGCTACCCAGGAGTTCATGAGTGCAAAAAAGTGGAACATTCTGCAATGGCCAAGTCAATCACCAGATCTTAACCCAATTGAGCATGCATTTCACTTGCTCAAATCCAGACTTAAGATGGAAAGACCCACAAACAAGCAAGACCTGAAGGCTGCGGCTGTAAAGGCCTGGCAAAGCATTAAGAAGGAGAAAACCCAGCGTTTGGTGATGTCCATGGGTTCCAGACTTAAGGCAGTGATTGCCTCCAAAGGATTTGCAACAAAATATTGAAAATAAAAATATTTTGTTTGGGTTTGGTTTATTTGTCCAATTACTTTTGACCTCCTAAAATGTCGAGTGTTTGTAAAGAAATGTGTACAATTCCTACAATTTCTATCAGATATTTTTGTTCAAACCTTCAAATTAAACGTTACAATCTGCACTTGAATTCTGTTGTAGAGGTTTCATTTCAAATCCAATGTGGTGGCATGCAGAGCCCAACTCGCGAAAATTGTGTCACTGTCCAAATATTTCTGGACCTAAGTGTACAGTCACCATCCAGAGTGACTAAAATGCTGAGTGGTGCAAATATCAGGTCCCTATATAAACTCATTAGGTTTTAATTTACTGAAGCCTTTTGTAAGGCAGCGTGAGGATGACCGTGGT
>NW_027444804.1:0-16490 GCF_048569485.1 Anomaloglossus baeobatrachus | reverse complement strand
TGCAATTTCACTTTGCAACTTCCACTTCTTAATTGCTGCTGGAAAACACCTATGGAGCCAATCATCACTATACCCTTAGATGAATTTACAGGGGGGTGTAAATTTTAATAAGGGCTCACTTTAGGGGTGGGTTCTACTATATTTGTGCCTTGCAGAGAAATTGGGCAAGAAATTTGGTGGTCCATTTTCTCCTGTTACTCTAGTCAGAATGAAACCTAGTCAAATAGTGCTCTTTACTCTTGCTGTGTTGCCAAACATTACTGTACAGCCACAAATGGGGTATTGCCACATTCAGGAGATGTTCTGTAACAAATTAAGGGGCCTTTTTTTCTTTTTAATCTTATTTCTCCTTGTAGCAATGAAAAATCTGGGTCTAAAACCGTATTTTAGTGATAAAATTACTTTTTCTTCACCGCCCAATACTATAACATTTTGTGACTCTCCTGTGGTGGTGTTATGCTCACGTCACCACTAGATGAATTCACAAAGGGTGCAGTTTGTAAAGTCCCCACTTTACAAGTGGGGTCACTTGTGGGGAGTTTCTACTATTGTCACCTCAGGGGCTCTGCCAGTGTTACACACCACCCACAAACCACTCCAACAAAATTTGCGCTCCTTCCCTTCTGAGCTTTACACTGTGTCTGAAAAGTAGTTTCTGACCACATACTGACATACTCAAGAGAAAGTGGATCACATAATTTGTTACTCAATTGCCCCTGATAGCCCTTTCTTCATAGTTCCTTATGGGAGACCCAGACCATGGGTGTATAGCTTCTGCCTCCGGAGGACACACAAAGTACTACACTAAAAAGTGTAGCTCCTCCCTCCTAGCATATACACCCCCTGGATAACCAAATATAGCCAGTTCAATGCTTTGTGTCAGGAGGCACACATCCACACTTGCATCCTTATCTGTTTTTAATTTTTGAAAAGAGTTTGAAGAAAAGCGGGTCCAAGCCTGGACTCCCGGCATGTCCCTTCTCACCCCACTGTGTCGGCGGTGTTGTTAAGGTTGATTTCAGGGCTGGAGCCCTTCATGCCGCGCTCCTTCACCATCCCCTCGGGCTCTGGCTTGAAGTGGGAGCCAGCACGGTTCTCACTGCCTTGCAGGAGACCGGTCTCCATCCGCAGCCCCTTTTGGATCCTGCCGGACGGAGCACTCATCCCTCAGGGACCTGGCCCTGCGTCTCACAAGCTAAGTATCTGAGACGTGGTTATCAGGGGGTCCCTTGTACTTTATTGTTGGGGAGAGTGTGCTGTGTAACTATGCTGACTTTCCGGCCGGTTCTCTGGTTTTCACCGGAGAACCGCGCCGATGGTGCCTGCGCGCCGGCCGCATTGTTAAATTTAGGCCCCGGCTTCGCCTGAGGCCTACTTTCGTTTTCACTGCCCCTGCATGCCAATCATGCAGAGGGACAGTGCGGCTCCGCCCAGCGGCTGTGCAGCACAGGGAAGGGACACTCCTCTCTGAGGAAAGATTCCCTCCCCTGTATACCTCCTTTGCCCTCCGGATCCCGCTCTTTGAGATAGGCCCCGCCCCCTCTCCTCGCTCCTGCGCCATTTTATCAGCGTTCTCACACTGATTGGAGCTGCCTGCAGCATCTCTCTGGGGGTCCTGTCTGTGGGATCTGGAGGGCACACAAACGGTCGGGTAAGCCACAACCTCCGGTTGTGGACCTAGTTATATACTCTCTGGGGGCCATTCTACTCAGAACCCCCACTTCAGCAGCATGTCTCACACAAGGAGCAAGGCTGTACTCAATATGCACTGCATGTAAGCTCGTACTGCCTGAACCGAGCACATATCCACATTGTGATGCCTGCTCTAACATGGTGGTGCCTCAGCCTGGAGTCTCACTCCCAGTGGTCCCTCCGGCTGCTTCGGCTCCGGTGGCTGAACCCCCGGCTTGGGTAGAATCCTTCTCTAGGTCAATCTCCTAGTCCTTTGCCGACTCCATGGGACAGTTGTCCCGGACTCTGCTGAGCATGCATCAGCCCCCTTTTCAGGGCGCCTCTGCTGCTACGGCTCGCTCAGCAGAGCTCACAGAGCTCAGACCCCGTCCTCCTAAACGGAGACGCAGGGGCTCCTCTCCTTCCTCGTCCCGCGGCTCTGATTCTCGAGCTGAATCACAGGACGAGGAGGATGCCTTTACTGTGGGCTCGGACGCTACCTCCATGTGCCCCATTGATCTGACCGAAGGTGATGCAGATGTTAGTGATTTGATTGCGTCCATTAATTCTGTACTGGACCTCAATCCACCAGTATCGGAGGAACAACCCTCTCTGGTAGAAAAGCACCAGTTTACATCACCTAAGAGAGCAAGGAGTGTGTTCTTTAACCACTCCAGTTTTCAGGACACTGTGACCAAGCCCAGGGCCTGTCCTGACAAACGCTTCCCAAAGCGTAGTTCTGATGACCGTTTTCCCTTTCCACTAGAGGTGGTTAAGGAGTGGGCTCATTCACCGAAGGTAGACCCTCCGGTGTCTAGAATCTCAGCCCGGACAGTTGTATCTGTGGCTGATGGCACCTCACTTAAGGATTCCACTGACCGCCAGGTTGACCTTCTGGCCGAATCTGTATATGAAGCGGCAGGGGCCTCGTTCTCCCCGTCTTTTGCAGCAGTATGGGCTCTTAAAGCCGTCTGTCTCTCTGGAGGAGATGCATTCCCTCACCAGGGACTCTATGCCCGAAATGGTTGCCTTAACTTCCCAGGCTTCAGCCTTTTCATCCTATGCCATGTCTGCCATTCTGGAGGCTTCTCACCGCACGGCGGTGGCTTCGGCTAATTCCCTCGCTATACGCAGGATCTTGTGGCTGCGAGAGTGGAAAGCAGACGCTTCTTCCAAGAAGTACCTTGCTGGGCTCCCATTTGCTGGGTCCCGGCTGTTCGGCGAACAACTGGATGAAATCATTAAGAAAGCTACTGGCGGGAAGAGTACTTCCTTGCCACAAACTAAAACCAGGAAACCTGTCCAGGACAGGAACCAGTCGAGGTTTCATTCCTTTCGTTCCTCTAACTGGTCATCCTCTAAGCCCTCAGCCTCGTCCACTAACTCAGCCAAGGACCGGAAACCCAGCTGGCGCACGAAGCCGCGTCCTCAGAAGTCCGCAGGAGCCGCTGCCACTAAGGCAGCCTCCTCTTGACTATCTGGCCGCACCAGCAACGTCCTTGGTCGGTGGCAGGCTCTCCCACTTTGGCGACGTGTGGTTTCAAGACGTCTCCGATCAGTGGGTGCGGGATATCATCTCCCACGGCTACAGGATAGAATTCTCTTCCAGCCCGCCAAACAGATTTTTTTCTGTCCACTCCCCCCTGCTCCAAGGCCGCCGCCTTCTCGCAGGCCGTGGCATCCTTGCAGGCCAATGGAGTAATTGTACCGGTTCCCGCCCGGGAACAGTTCAGAGGTTTCTACTCAAATCTCTTCCTAGTCCCCAAAAAGGACGGTTCCTTCCGGCCCATCCTGGATCTCAAGCTTCTCAACAAGCATGTTCAGGTGCGGCATTTTTGCATGGAGTCTCTGCGATCAGTCATTGCCTCAATGACGCAAGGGGATTTCCTGGCATCCATCGACATCAGAGATGCCTATCTGCATGTGCCAATTGCAGTTTCACACCAGAGTTGGCTACGTTTTGCAATCGGAGAGGAACATTTCCAATTCGTGGCTCTCCCCTTCGGGTTAGCCACGGCCCCTCGAGTATTCACCAAGGTCATGGCAGCAGTGGTTGCGGTTCTGCACCTCCAGGGGTTGGCAGTGATTCCTTACCTGGACGACCTTCTAGTCAAGGCTTCATCCAGTGCAGACTGTCAGCGGAGTGTCTCGCTCACTCTCGCCACTCTAGTCCAGTTCGGGTGGCTTGTCAATCTACCCAAGTCCACTCTGACTCCGACCCAGAGTCTCACGTACCTAGGGATGCAGTTCGAGACTTTGCCGGCATTGTAAAGCTGCCTTTAGTCAAACAGCAGTCCCTCCATCTGGCGGTGCGCTCTTTACTGACGTCTCGCCGTCACTCCATCAGGCACCTAATGCAGGTGCTGGGTCAGATGGTGGCGTCAATGGAAGCGGTTCCCTTTGCCCAGTTCCATCTGCGTCCCCTGCAGCTGGACATTCTCCGCTGTTGGGACAAGCAGACTTACTCCTTGCACAGGTTGGTGGCTCTGTCGCCACAGACCAGGGGCTCCCTTCAGTGGTGGCTTTGGCCCCTCTCTCTGTCTCAGGGACGTTCCTTCCTGGCCCCGTCCTGGATGATCCTCACCACGGATGCCAGTCTAATCGGCTGGGGAGCGGTATATCTCCACCACAGAGCAAAAAAGACAAAGAACAAGAGGCGATCCAAATAGGTCCAATTATATTTTATTAATAAAAGTGCGGACAGGTAAAGGGAGTCAAACCCGGCATACATCACTGCAGTTAACATATGCAGTGATGCATTTTCTTTATAAATATCCCTTAATAATATACAAAATTGGGCGCATTCCACTGCAGTTATCTTCATCCTAGGTAATATGTTAGTCCTGAATTGTGGGTTTATAGGTACCGGTATCTGCTAATTTAATTCTGGATAAATGCTTATATCCCGTATATCCTTGTGCACTCTATGGGTAAAGTAAATGATGGATATTTTTCTGTGACAATGTCCACGGACTATAGTGTGCTCCATGTCCAAGCTTTGAGCAACCCTTGTGGTTTGTTCCACCATATACAGCTCCTGATTCCTTTGGTGTGCATGTGAGTATAATTGAATTCTAAATTGAGGGATATTGAGCATATCACATTGTGATTATTATTGTCCCAGACATATATGGTAGTCCTGTTTGGCAAGCACTTTCTGTCTATTCACTTATGGATAATGCTCATATCCCGTATATTTTATTCTACCATGCACTTCATGGGTAATTGAAGGATATTCTGTGTGACTACGTCCACAGATTATAGAGCGCTCTATGGTTTGTGCTTGGAGTTACATATGTGGTTTTTTCATCAGATACTGCCCCTGATTTCTCTTCTATGCATGTGAGGATTACTGAGTTTTTTACACTCTTCCAGGGACATTGATGGTTCCCTTTTTTGATATATTAAAACGATCTGTTGATAGTGGTTATATCATATCCTCTATGCACCCTATGGGTTATTGCTATACAATTTATGGGACCATGTCCACAAATTAAGTATATACTCCATGATTTGAACCTGGAGCAATTTATGTGGTTTCCTCTTTTCTTCCCCTGTGTGCATATAGGGATAATTGAATTTTGTATATTATTAAGGGATATTTATAAAGAAAATATAAAGAAAAAAACTCTTTTATATTCTAAGCAGACCATATTATTTGACGGTGCATATGTGCTCACAATCTTGACGCTATGTAATGTTCTGCACAATTGGTGCATATGTTAACTGCAGTGATGTATGCCGGGTTTGACTCCCTTTACCTGTCCGCACTTTTATTAATAAAATATAATTGGACCTATTTGGATCGCCTCTTGTTCTTTGTCTTTTTTGTATTGTATTAGCGATTTGGTCTTATATTGTGGTCCTTATTCCGCATATTATACTATATTGTGGTAATTATTTAGCATCGTTATGCAGAATTTGTGTATGCCATTTTTCACTCCACCACAGAGCGCAGGGCACTTGGACTCAGTCCGAATCAGCCCTCTCGATCAATGTGCTGGAAATCAGAGCTCTGCTTCTAGCTCTCTTAGCCTTTCACCATCTGTTGGCGGGCAAGCACATTTGAGTCCAGTCAGACAACGCGACAGCGGTTGCCTACATCAATCACCAGGGCGGGACACGCAGCCGCCTGGCAATGTTGGAGGTTCAACGCATCCTTCAGTGGACAGAGGACTCCAAGTCCACCATATCCGCAGTCCACATCCCAGGCGTGGAAAACTGGGAGACAGATTATCTCAGCCGTCAGACCGTGGACAGCGGCGAGTGGGCTCTGCATGCGGCAGTGTTTCGGACAATCTGCCGCAAGTGGGGCACTCCGGAAGTGGATCTAATGGCATCCCAGCACAACAACAAGGTTCCGGTTTACGTGGCTCGCTCCCACGATCCTCAGGCCTTTGCAGCGGACGCGCTGGTTCAGGATTGGTCCCAGTTTCGTCTGTCTTACGTGTTTCCCCCTCTAGCTCTCTTGCCCAGAGTCCTGCGCAAGATCAGAATGGAGGGCCGTCGGGTCATCCTCATTGCTCCAGACTGGCCCAGGCGAGCTTGGTATCCAGACCTGCTCCACCTGTCCGTAGAGGTGCCGTGGCATCTTCCGGACCATCCAGACCTTCTCTCACAAGGTCCGTTTTTCCGCCAGAATTCTGCGGCTCTCAGATTGACGGCGTGGCTCTTGAGTCCTGGATCTTGACGACTTCTGGTATCCCTCCTGAAGTCATCTCCACTATGACTCTGGCTCGGAAGTCTTCCTCGGCCAAGATATATCACAGGACCTGGAGAATCTTCCTGTCCTGGTGTCGCTCTTCCGGCCATGCTCCTTGGCCTTTTTCCCTGCCGACCCTTCTGTCCTTTTTACAGTCCGGTGTGCAGCTAGGACTATCCCTCCCTTCCCTCAAGGGTCAGGTCTCGGCTCTGTCAGTATTGTTCCAGCGGCGTATCGCCCGACTGGCTCAGGTGCGCACCTTCATGCAGGGCGCATCTCACATCATTCCGCCTTACCGGCGGCCTTTGGATCCCTGGGACCTTAATCTGGTCCTCACGGCCTTGCAGAAACCCCCTTTTGAGCCACTTAGGGAGGTTTCTTTGTCTCGTCTTTCAGAGAAAGTGGTCTTTCTAGTGGCCATAACCTCCCTCAGGAGAGTGTCTGATTTGGCTGCTCTCTCTTCGGAGTCACCTTTTTTGGTTTTTCATCAGGACAAGGTGGTTCTCCGTCCGACTCCGGACTTTCTTCCTAAGGTGGTATCTCCTTTCCACCTTAACCAGGATATTTCCCTGCCTTCCTTTTGTCCGGCTCCTGTTCATCGCTTTGAAAAAGCGTTGCATACTCTGGATCTGGTGCGGGCGCTCCGGATCTATGTGTCTCGCACCGCTGCTCTTAGGTGCTGCACCTCTCTTTTTGTGCTGACCTCAGGTCGGCGCAAGGGCCTCTCTGCTTCTAAGCCGACCCGAGCTCGTTGGATTAGGTCGGCCATTTCCGATGCCTACCAGTGTTCTCAGGTGCCTCCCCCGCCGGGGATCAAGGCACACTCGACCAGAGCTGTCGGTGCCTCTTGGGCTTTCCAGCACCAGGCTACGGCTCAGCAGGTCTGTCAGGCTGCCACTTGGTCTAGTCTGCATACCTTTTCGAAGCACTACCAAGTGCATGCTCATGCTTCGGCAGATGCGAGCTTGGGCAGACGCATCCTTCAGGCGGCTGTCGCCCATTTGTGAAGTTAGGTTTCGCCTACTTCTCAGTTTTCTGTTTATTCCCACCCAGGGACTGCTTTGAGACGTCCCATGGTCTGGGTCTCCCATAAGGAACGATGAAGAGGAGAATTTTGTCTACTTACCGTAAATTCTTTTTCTTATAGTTCCGTAATGGGAGACCCAGCACCCTCCCTGTTGCCTGTTAGCAGTTTTCTTGTTCCATGTGTTTTCACCGGCTGTTGTTGTAGACAGAGGCTCCAGTTGTTCCGTTTTTTTGCTCTATCTCTACTTGTGGGTGGCTGTCCTCCTTCAGCTTTTGCACTAAACTGGCTATATTTGGTTATCCAGGGGGTGTATATGCTAGGAGGGAGGAGCTACACTTTTTAGTGTAGTACTTTGTGTGTCCTCCGGAGGCAGAAGCTATACACCCATGGTCTGGGTCTCCCATTACGGAACTATAAGAAAAAGAATTTACGGTAAGTAAACAAAATTCTCTTTTTTTACGTTTAGAAATTGGGGCTAAAATAACATTCTAGTTGAAAAAAAAAAAACCTTTTTCATTTCCACAGCTCAATGATATACAATTCTGTGGATATTAAGTGCTTAATACACGCCTAAGTGATATAGTTCCAACATGACATGGGGTCACTGGTGGGGGGGGGGTTCTGCTATTTTCGTACCTTGGAGAAAAATTGTACCACAAATTTGGTGGTCTATTTTCTCCTGTTACTCTACTAAAAATGAAACATTTGGTTCTAAAGCAATATTTTAGTGAAAAATATGTAATTTTTCACTCTTTTCTTCCACTTTTGCTATTCTTTTGAAGCACCTAAACCATGGTTCCCCAACTCCAGTCCTCGAGGGCCGCCAACAGTGCATGTTTTCAGGATTTCCTTAGTATTGCACATGTGATAATTTAATCACCTGCACAGATGATGATTCCAACACCCATGCAATGCTAAGGAAATCCTGAAAACATGCACTGTTGGCGGCCCTCGAGGACTGGAGTTGGGGAACCCTGACCGAAACGGATAAAAAAAAAAACAGCTCCTCAATGCAGTTTGGAATACCATGAGGGGTGCTGTTTTTACAATGACATCTAGTTTGGGGTTTTTCTGACACATAAGACCCTCAAAGGCGTTTCAAAAGTGAACATGAAATGGGTATTCTGCTATTCTGGCTCCACTCGTTTTTGCAATGAGAGGTGAGTGGGACCAGTCATGTCTACTGAAGCTTGGTGGGTCACGTGCGTACGATCGGCAGGGACCGGGCATCTATCTTATTCTAATGAATAGGACAAGTGCATTATTACTGCAGATCGCGTACTGTCCTACTCTAACTAATAGGACAGGGCAGGTGCATGATATCTGCAGATCACAGCAAGTATCAGTAGACGTCACCTGTTCACTTCCCAATGCAGAAGTGAATGGAGCAGGATTACCCTTTGAAGCCTAGAAATGGAAAAATTTAAGCATCAAAAACTTCATGAATCCTTCTATTACTCTTTTACAGGTCGGTGACATCGGGGACCAAAAATCCTTTCTTGTTGAAATATCATGGCCAGAAACCTACCCTGAAAGTGCCCCCAATATATCTATGAATGCATTTTTTAATAATCAAATGTAAGTACTGTACTATCCATTCCTGTTTTTATGGTATGTCTGTTCTCTTTATACATTTTTATATTTTTATACATCCTTAGCTCTCAAGCTGTGAAAAAGTGCATCGTAAATAAGTTACAAGAGCAGGTGGAAGCCAACCTTGGTACAGCAATGACTTATACCTTATTTGAATATGCCAAAGACAATAAGGAGGAATTCATGGAGAGCCATCAACCATTAAATAACAGTTTAGTAAGTAATACACTTAGGGGGTTTTATTATGATATGATGATAATGGTGATACTGTGGAATGTTTTCAAACTTCTTTTCAAAAATCTAAGAAACTCGGGAGCGCTTCCAATATACCAACCGAAAAGTGTAATAAAAATCTGAAAATTACCGTATTTTTCGGACTATAAGACGCACCTGACCATAAGACGCACCCTGGTTTTAGAGGAGGAAAATAGGAAAATAAAATTTTAACCAAAAAATATGGTCATGACACACTGTTATGGGGCGAGGATCTGCTGCTGACACTGTTATGGGGGTAATGTCCCCAAATTCTCTACTAAGGTACCCCATTCTGATAAGGATCCTCCTGCCTTGTATATGATCCTGCTCATATACCCCCCATCCTGCTAATAATATACCCCCCATCCATCCTGCTAATATACATTCCATCCATCCTGCTCATGATATACCCCCATCCATCCTGCATATGATATGCCCCCATCCATCCTGCTCATGATATGCCCCCATCCATCCTGCTCATGATATGCCCCCATCCATCCTGCTCATGATATGCCCCCATCCATCCTGCTCATGATATGCCCCCATCCATCCTGCTCATGATATGCCCCCATCCATCCTGCTCAAGATATGCCCCCATCCATCCTGCTCATGAAATGCCCCCATCCATCCTGCTCATGAAATGTCCCCATCCATCCTGCTCATGAAATGCCCCCATCCATCCTGCTCATGAAATGCCCCCATCCATCCTGCTCATGAAATGCCCCCATCCATCCTGCTCATGAAATGCCCCCATCCATCCTGCTCATGAAATGCCCCCATCCATCCTGCTCATGAAATGCCCCCATCCATCCTGCTCATGAAATGCCCCCATCCATCCTGCTCATGAAATGCCCCCATCCATCCTGCTCATGAAATGCCCCCATCCATCCTGCTCATGAAATGCCCCCATCCATCCTGCTCATGAAATGCCCCCATCCATCCTGCTCATGAAATGCCCCCATCCATCCTGCTCATGAAATGCCCCCATCCATCCTGCTCTAGATATGCCCCCATCCATCCTGCTCTAGATATGCCCCCATCCATCCTGCTCTAGATATGCCCCCATCCATCCTGCTCTAGATATGCCCCCATCCATCCTGCTCTAGATATGCCCCCATCCATCCTGCTCTAGATATGCCCCCATCCATCCTGCTCTAGATATGCCCCCATCCATCCTGCTCTAGATATGCCCCCATCCATCCTGCTCTAGATATGCCCCCATCCATCCTGCTCTAGATATGCCCCCATCCATCCTGCTCTAGATATGCCCCCATCCATCCTGCTCTAGATATGCCCCCATCCATCCTGCTCTAGATATGCCCCCATCCATCCTGCTCTAGATATGCCCCCATCCATCCTGCTCTAGATATGCCCCCATCCATCCTGCTCTAGATATGCCCCCATCCATCCTGCTCTAGATATGCCCCCATCCATCCTGCTCTAGATATGCCCCCATCCATCCTGCTCTAGATATGCCCCCATCCATCCTGCTCTAGATATGCCCCCATCCATCCTGCTCTAGATATGCCCCCATCCATCCTGCTCTAGATATGCCCCCATCCATCCTGCTCTAGATATGCCCCCATCCATCCTGCTCTAGATATGCCCCCATCCATCCTGCTCTAGATATGCCCCCATCCATCCTGCTCTAGATATGCCCCCATCCATCCTGCTCTAGATATGCCCCCATCCATCCTGCTCTAGATATGCCCCCATCCATCCTGCTCTAGATATGCCCCCATCCATCCTGCTCTAGATATGCCCCCATCCATCCTGCTCTAGATATGCCCCCATCCATCCTGCTCTAGATATGCCCCCATCCATCCTGCTCTAGATATGCCCCCATCCATCCTGCTCTAGATATGCCCCCATCCATCCTGCTCTAGATATGCCCCCATCCATCCTGCTCTAGATATGCCCCCATCCATCCTGCTCTAGATATGCCCCCATCCATCCTGCTCTAGATATGCCCCCATCCATCCTGCTCTAGATATGCCCCCATCCATCCTGCTCTAGATATGCCCCCATCCATCCTGCTCTAGATATGCCCCCATCCATCCTGCTCTAGATATGCCCCCATCCATCCTGCTCTAGATATGCCCCCATCCATCCTGCTCTAGATATGCCCCCATCCATCCTGCTCTAGATATGCCCCCATCCATCCTGCTCTAGATATGCCCCCATCCATCCTGCTCTAGATATGCCCCCATCCATCCTGCTCTAGATATGCCCCCATCCATCCTGCTCTAGATATGCCCCCATCCATCCTGCTCTAGATATGCCCCCATCCATCCTGCTCTAGATATGCCCCCATCCATCCTGCTCTAGATATGCCCCCATCCATCCTGCTCTAGATATGCCCCCATCCATCCTGCTCTAGATATGCCCCCATCCATCCTGCTCTAGATATGCCCCCATCCATCCTGCTCTAGATATGCCCCCATCCATCCTGCTCTAGATATGCCCCCATCCATCCTGCTCTAGATATGCCCCCATCCATCCTGCTCTAGATATGCCCCCATCCATCCTGCTCTAGATATGCCCCCATCCATCCTGCTCTAGATATGCCCCCATCCATCCTGCTCTAGATATGCCCCCATCCATCCTGCTCTAGATATGCCCCCATCCATCCTGCTCTAGATATGCCCCCATCCATCCTGCTCTAGATATGCCCCCATCCATCCTGCTCTAGATATGCCCCCATCCATCCTGCTCTAGATATGCCCCCATCCATCCTGCTCTAGATATGCCCCCATCCATCCTGCTCTAGATATGCCCCCATCCATCCTGCTCTAGATATGCCCCCATCCATCCTGCTCTAGATATGCCCCCATCCATCCTGCTCTAGATATGCCCCCATCCATCCTGCTCTAGATATGCCCCCATCCATCCTGCTCTAGATATGCCCCCATCCATCCTGCTCTAGATATGCCCCCATCCATCCTGCTCTAGATATGCCCCCATCCATCCTGCTCTAGATATGCCCCCATCCATCCTGCTCTAGATATGCCCCCATCCATCCTGCTCTAGATATGCCCCCATCCATCCTGCTCTAGATATGCCCCCATCCATCCTGCTCTAGATATGCCCCCATCCATCCTGCTCTAGATATGCCCCCATCCATCCTGCTCTAGATATGCCCCCATCCATCCTGCTCTAGATATGCCCCCATCCATCCTGCTCTAGATATGCCCCCATCCATCCTGCTCTAGATATGCCCCCATCCATCCTGCTCTAGATATGCCCCCATCCATCCTGCTCTAGATATGCCCCCATCCATCCTGCTCTAGATATGCCCCCATCCATCCTGCTCTAGATATGCCCCCATCCATCCTGCTCTAGATATGCCCCCATCCATCCTGCTCTAGATATGCCCCCATCCATCCTGCTCTAGATATGCCCCCATCCATCCTGCTCTAGATATGCCCCCATCCATCCTGCTCTAGATATGCCCCCATCCATCCTGCTCTAGATATGCCCCCATCCATCCTGCTCTAGATATGCCCCCATCCATCCTGCTCTAGATATGCCCCCATCCATCCTGCTCTAGATATGCCCCCATCCATCCTGCTCTAGATATGCCCCCATCCATCCTGCTCTAGATATGCCCCCATCCATCCTGCTCTAGATATGCCCCCATCCATCCTGCTCTAGATATGCCCCCATCCATCCTGCTCATGAAATGCCCCCATACTGGTAAATGGTGTGTATCCTGTGGCACAGGAAAAAAAAAATAAACGTTTATACTTACCCTTCCTCACTCCCTGAAGCACCGATCGCTGTGTGGAGCCGTCACCGGTGTCTGCAGCATCGCGTCTTCTTGTCTGTGCCGGCGGTAAGCTGATCGATTCTGGTGGATACTAGCGGCGCGCACAGCGAAGACGTTATCACGGTGCGCGCCGCTAGTGTCCAGATCAGCTGACCGCCGGCACAGACAGGAAGACGCGATGCTGCAGGGGGGCGGCTCCACACACGGTGACGGGTGAGTACACTGATTCACTGCACCCCGCGCTGATAATGATGCACGGGGGGCAGTGAATACAGCCGCACATGATCACTCCAGGCTGTAGTTGCCAGGGGTGATCACGGCCGGCTGCTAATTATGCACGCACCCCCGCCCATCACCCCGCCCACCTGTCAGCGCCGGTTTCGCTGAGAGATGATGGGCGAGAGGATGGGCGTGCATATGTAATGAGCGGGCCCACGTGGTCACGGCAGGCTGTTACAGCCTGCTCGTGCCGCCGATGACCCGCTGCACCGCGGCACCCTCATTCCCCGCACCCGCAACCTTATAGTCAGACCATAAGACGCACCCCCCACTTTCCCCCAACATTTGGGGGGAAAAAAGTGCGTCTTATGGTCCGAAAAATACGGTAACTTATAATTGGTGAATGGCTGCTCTAATACATCTGTCCGCTGTAGCTTGCTTTCAGTAGCAATACGTCCCAACCAACAGAGCACCAACTATTCACTCTCCATATATTGTAATACACATACAATAAAAAATATAATGCATCTTGCCGAGCAATAATGGCAGATGGTACAGAGGAATATATATACGATACCTATACGGTACATATAAAACTACCGTAACAATTCAGGTTACATGCTGCTCCACAACTTCTCCATATACAGGTGTGTGTATCCAATATCCATAAGTTGCAGCCACAGTAGTTATCCACAAATCTGTAAAAAAAAAAAAACCCTCACATACGGTATTTATAAATTTTATTATATTTCATTGGCCAACCTGTAGATCTGACACTTTGATGTATTGTAGTCAGTTTACAGCTTGTACAACAGTGTAAATTTGGTGCCCTCTAAAGTCATTCATATCTAAACCACTGGCAACAAAAGTGAGTACACCCCTAAGTGAAAATGGCCAAATTGTGCCCAATTAGCCTATTTCCCTCCCCGGTGTCATGCTCATTAGTGTTACAAGGTCTCAGGTGTGAATGGGCAGCAGATGTGTAAAATATAGTGTTTATTGCTGACACATTCTCTCATACTGGTCATTGGAAGTTCAACATGGCACCTCATGGCAATTATTTTATGGTCTGAAAAAAAGAATTATTGCTCAACAATGGCCTAAGCTATAAGATCATTGCCAACACCCTGAGCTGCAGCACGGTGGCCAAGACCATATAACGGTTTAACAAGACAGGTTCAACCCAGAACAGACTTCGCCATGACCGAACAAAGAAGTTGAGTGCACATGCTCAGCGTCATATCCAGAAGTTGTCTCTTCAAAATAGACGTATGAATGCTGCCACCATTGCTGCAGAGGTTAAAGGGATGGGGGGGTTAAGCCTGTCAGTGCCCAGACCATACACCACAAACTGCATCAAATTTGTCTATGTGGCTGTCGTCCCAGAGGGAAGCCTCTTCTAAAGATTATGCACAAGAAAGCCCTTAACAGTTTGCTGATGACAAGCAGACTAACGACATGGATTACTAGAACCATGGCCTGTGGTCTGATGAGACCAAGATAAACGTATTTCGTTCAGATGGGGTCAAGCATGTGTGGCGGCACCAGGTGAGGAGTACAAAGAGAAGTGTGTCCTGCCTACAGTTTAGCATAATGGTGGGAGTGTCATGCATTGGGGCTGCATGAGTGCTGTCGGCTGTGGGGGGCTACAGTTCGTTGAGGGAACCATGAAGGCCAACATGTAATGTGACATACTGAAGCAGAGTGTGATCCCCCTCCCTTTGGATACTGGGTTGTAGGGCAGTATTCCAAAGTAATGACCACAAACACTCATCCAAGACAACAACTGCCCTGCTAAAAAAAAAAAAAAACTGAGGGTAAAGATGCTGGACTGGCCAACCATGTCTCCAGATGTGCCCCATGAGCATTTGTGGGGCATCCACAAACAGAACGTGGAGGAGCACAAGGTCTCTAACATCCACCAGCTCTGTGATGTCATCCTGGAGGATGGAAGAGTCCAGCGGCTCCTGTGAAGCTCTAGTAGTGAACTCCATGCCCAGGAGAATTAAGGCAGTGCTTGAAAATAATGTTGGCCACACAAAATATTAACACTTTGGGCACAATATGGCCATTTTCGTTTAACACTAGAACTACTGGACTCGTGACACCTATATAGACATACATAGTGCAAAGTAGTCAAAATGACTACCTCAGTAGTTCTAGTGTTAAGGGTGTACTCACTTTTGTTGCCAGTGGTTTAGACATTAATGGCTGTGTTGAGTTACTTAGAGGGGACACCAAATTTACACTGTTAGGCTATGTGTGCACAGTGCGTTTTTCGCGGCGTTTTTGCGCGTTTTTCGGATGCGTTTTTGGCCTCAAAACTGCATGACTTTGCTTCCCCAGCAAAGTCTGAGTTTTCATTTTTGCTGTCCGCACACAACTGTTTTTTTTAAGCTGCGTTTTTGAGCTTGAAAAAAAAAATGGACATGTCAATTCTTTCCTGCGTTTTTCTGCGTTTTCCCCCCATGCAATGCATTGGAAAAACGCAGAGATCAAAAACGCAGCAAAATGCAGCCAATAAACGCACCAAATCGCTGTAAAAACGCATGCGTTTTTTCAACGCGGGTGCGTTTTTGTGCGTTTTTAGCGGCCAAAAACGCAGCGTCAAAAAAACGCAGTGTGCAAACTTAGCCTTATACAAGCGGTAAAAGGACTACTTTACATTGTATCAAAGTGTCATTTCTTCAGTTTTGTCCCATGAAAAGGTATATTATATTTGTAAAAATGTGAGGGGTGTACTCACGTTTTTTTATATGTTGCACATACCATGATGGGAACATGTATACCAGGATATGGAACAAAAATACCATGATGGGAAAGAACATACATACATACATACATACATACATACATACATACATACATACATACATACATACATACTGGCCAAAAAATAACCTAAGGTGTTTGGAGCTGAGTGCAGACCGACCCCGTAGACGGAATTGGCTGAAAATTGGTATGTATGCTATTGAAGGCATGGGGAAACGGAAGGCATCTTAAAAAAAAAACTTTTATACCAAAATTCTCCACCAGGTGAAAAAGTGGCGCTGTACAGTGAGCGAGCGGCCCAAAAACAGTGTGCTGATAATTGGAGACGTCACAATTGTTCCACAGACTAGCATAACTGTTCAATATGGCCGCCATCATGCATGGTGATTATGTTCATCCTATCTAGAACATGCTCGACGTTTGCGTGTAACATCTCTAGTGCAATGCTGTGCACTTACACAATGATGCAGTCTTTGAGGTCA
>NW_027444803.1:0-12500 GCF_048569485.1 Anomaloglossus baeobatrachus | reverse complement strand
GCTATTACGTGGAGATGAGGGTGGGCACTCCTCCCCAGACGGTACGTGATGGTGGCCTTATGCCAGGGCTTCAATGTGTGGACGGTACGTGATGGTGGCCTTATGCCAGGGCTTCAATGTGTGGACGGTACGTGATGGTGGCCTTATGCCAGGGCTTCAAGGTGTGGAGTATAATAAGCTGAATATGAAATGGGCAAAAAAAAATGTTAAGTTTGGGATTTGAGGCTAAAGATTTGGCAGATTAAATGTGTAAGACTGAGAAAGTCCATTAATGCATGGATAACACCAGATTAATGTCGGATGCGGTCATATATTACATTGTATCATCCGCGAGCCATATTTGTTTCCAGTGCATCATAATGTATCAAATGGAAAAAGTCTACAAATCAGCCCCTGCACAGATCGGTTAGGGGTTATTCCCAAAATATGACGCCCTACCCTATCCATTGGAGAGGGGATAACATTGATCATGGGGGTCTGACCTCTAGGACCCCTACTAATCCCAAAAACTGGGGTCTGGAACTCAAGAACTGGGATCTCCAAAGTTCTATCTTGTATGGAATTGTACTCCGCCAGTCCCATAGACAATGAATGGAGCGGAGGTCGACCGTGCACACCTAGGCTCCATCAAAAATTGGCTTGACTCAGGTGTCCTTTTCTCAAAATCACTGGGGAGAGGGGTCTTGGCAGTCAAGGGAGGGGTCCCAGCAGTCAGAGGAGGGGGGTCCCCGCAGTCAGGGGAGGGGGGTTCCCGCAGTCAGGGGAGGGGGGTCCCCGCAGTCAGGGGAGTGGAGGTTCCCGCAGTCAGGAGAGGGGGATCCCCGCAGTCAGGGGAAGCAGGGGGGTCCCAGCAGTCAGGGGAGGGGGGTTCCCGCAGTCAGGGGAGGGGGGGTCCCAGCAGTCAGGGGAGTGGGAGTCCCCGCAGTCAGGGGAGGGGGCGTCCCCGCAGTCAGGGGAGGGGGGTCCCCACAGTCAGGGGAGGGGGAGTCCCCGCAGTCAGGGGAGGGGGAGTCCCCGCAGTCAGGGGAGGGGGAATCCCCGCAGTCAGGGGAGGGGGCGTCCCCGCAGTCAGGGGAGGGGGGGTCCCCGCAGTCAGGGGAGGGGGGTCCCAGCAGTCAGGGGAGGGGGGTCCCAGCAGTCAGGGGAGGTGAAGTCCCCGCAGTCAGGGGAGGGGGTGTCCCAGCAGTCAGGGGAGGGGGGGTCCCAGCAGTCAGGGGAGGCGGTATCCCAGCAGTCAAGGTAGGGGGGGGTCCCCGCAGTCAGGGGAGGGGGTGCCCCAGCAGTCAGGGGAGGGGGGGTCCCAGCAGTCAGGGGAGGGGGATCCCGGCAGTCAGGGGAGGGGGGGGTTCCCAGCAGTCAGGGGAAGGGGGGTCCCAGCAGTCAGGGGAGGGGGAGTCCCCGCAGTCAAGGGAGGGGGGTTTCCCAGCAGTCAGGGGAGGGGGGTTCCAGCAGTCAGGGTAGGGGGGTCCCCCGCAGTCAGGGGAGGGGGGGGTCCCAGCAATCGGGAAGGGGGTCCCGGCAGTCAGATCCCCAGTGATCATTAAGTTATCTATCCCATATCGTATTATAGGGGATAGCATCATATTTAAGGAATAACTATTTCAACTCATTGCTCCTCTCAAGCTCTTGCTATCAGTGAATCCACAATGATCATTGTCTATTTAAGTAAATACCTGTATTCCCCATGAAATCAGAATTCTGGAGCATCTTTTCTTAGAACTGTTCATTGTGTCGTTCCTCTGTTATTCCTCTTGGAAATGAATGAAAAAAATTGACAGCTGGGTAACAACATTCCTGTTCTCAAAGAATTGGGTCCATGCACCGCCCTGCATGGCAGCCCTGATAGGCACACCCCAAGTTATTAATACCTAGTTTTCAAATGTTGCAAAATTGCCAGGAGGAATAACAGAGGAACAGCCAAATATAGAGTTCCTAAAAAAAAGTATTTACTAAAACAAACAGATGTGGGTAACTCTGACAATGACGGATCCTCTGTAAATCCATCCTGATCACCTGCCGACCATGCCGGTGTGCAACTGGTGTCATTACAGTTTTCAGGATCATTGAATGGGAGCTTCCTATAAATCTGCCCTGGGCAGGTGATGATCACGTCGGTGCATAGTATACTACAGGGATATTGCAATTCTCAAAGTTAAAGAAAAAAAATGTACTACAAGCAGAGATCTTGATACACAGATACAGCACTGAGCAAAAGATTTAGGCTGAGGTTTAAAAATGCTGAGAAGAAATAATGCATAAAATATAGAAAGTTTATTTTTATCAATGAACAATGTGAAAAGTGAATAAACAAAAAAAGAAATCTAAATCATCAATATTTGGTGATCGCCCTTTATCTTCAAAACAGCATCAAAGCATCATTTCTTCCATTTACACTTGTACACAGTTTTGGAAGGAACTCGACTGGAGGTTGTTCCAAACATCTTGGAGAACCAACCACATATCTTCTCTGTATGAGGCTTCCATAGATCCTTCTGTGTCTTCATGTGATCCCAGACAGATTGGATGATGTGAGATCAGGGCTCTGCGGGGGCCGGATCAGGGTTGTGCAGGGGACGGATCATCACCTCCAGGACTCTTTATTATTTACGACATTGGGTGGATGTTTGGAGTCATTGTCTGGCTACAGAATTAATTTAGAGCCAATCAGACACCTCCCTTATGGTTTCCACAGGTCTAAGCTGATGGCACTGCTCGACATCTTCTGATTTTGTAGTGTAGTAAGCACGATGTGTGTTTCATCTGCTGCACTAAGTTTCCTTGGCCAATCACTGAATCTATGTGTCACACAGTGACTACCGGGGTTCAGACAGGTATAAAGGCCTCTCGGCGAGCACTGCAACACACAGGGTGCACCGAGAACATGATACAACAGTGGGCCCTGGCTGTTATGATCTGGAACCATGGAAGATCACCATAAATCATTGGCAAAAAAGGTGACAAGAGCATTGGCAACTAATCTGGCCGCCATCCCCTTACTAACCATCAACACTAGAAGTAGGTGAGGGGTGAACTAACATCCTATGCACCGAGAACCCAGCTGGAGAACTAACTATCCTAAAGGAAGGAAAGATGAATAGCTCTCTGCCTCAGAAATAGATAAAGAATAGCAAGCCCCCCACATTCAAAGACTGCGGTGATATAGGAAAACACAATACACAGATAGTGGATAGAATTAGCAAAGGTGAGGCCCCACTGACTAAATAGGACAGGACAGGAAAGTGACTGATGGTGGCCAGAGAAAAACCCTACAAAATCCAAAAACCTGATAGTACAAAAAGCCCTCAGATTGCTAGATCTGAACTCCGTCCTATACCAGGCACTCTTGTCATACCAATGAACAGAAAGCAGGAACCATTATAAATTCAAGAAGCAACAAGCACATGGACGTATAGGAGCAATACTCCAAACATAGCTGCAGGGAGCTTTCCAGCTAAGCAACTGAGAGGGAAGATCCCTGCATGCAAATAAACTTACAATACCCACAGTTAAAGACAAACCCAGATAAGAGCAAAAAGAACAAAACTACATAAGAAAGAACCAAGCACTTATCTGGGGTAGATATGGTTTGGAGCAAGATGAGAAGGCTGGTAAACAAACAACCGGCTCAGACTGCTAGCAGACCAAGGTTTAAATAGGCAGAGAGTTAGCAATGGAAACGCCCATTGCTCAACACACCTGGTCTCTGTCCAAACCATTACTGGCCACAAGAGGGAGCCTCACAGCAGCAAAAGCATACCTGACATTCACAATACCTGGCGCTATGGAGAGAGAAGTGGGGTCACCTTCTGCACTCACCTGAGCCTGATAACTGAAGTCCCTAATGTCCCTAGATGGTCCTTCCCCTGTACGCCAACCATGTGCCTAGGCCGTCGCTGAGCCTGAACTTCGCCCTAACTAGTGCAAGACAGCGTCTCGCCACCAGCATAAGACAACACAAGTTAGGAAAGACAAACAAGAGAAAGACACAACAAATAAAACTGCGGAAAGAACCTCTTAGTTGCAACTGAAGCAACACCTCAGCTTCTATAGAGACTGGTTATTTCCAAGTAGACAGCATAGGTATGAGCTATAGCCGACAAAGGGAGGAGTATGGAGTGGATATTTATAGCAGAAGGGAGTGGCTGGTGCTGAGATTACAACTCCCTGTTAGATCACTGCAGGATAGAAATGAAACTTAACCCCTTCAGTACCAGATGGGATTAAATATGCCCCAACTCAATGGCAAATGGCGAGCGGGCACTAAAACGAATCTGCGATCGATAATACGCTGTGACCTTCTGATCACAGATCACATTAGACCGTGCCATACTCATGACACTATGGTCCTCCATGTTGCCCATTTCTTGGTGCCCTGATGCATGCCTAGCTACCCGTCCACCTCTGATGGACTGCCAGTAACTGAGGCTGTGAGCCACAATCTATAGAATTAAAAATCCGCCCATTCTTGAGAACGAAGATGCTTTTTAATAAGCACAAATTGTTTTTACAAGCACTTTCCAATTTTACGATGATGTGAAAGCCTCTTTTATGAATACATTATTTTCCATGTCCATGTGCCGGGCATACAGCTCATCTCTGGTGGTCCCAGCAGGTTAGCAGGGACCCCCTCGGGTTTTATTCGGCCATTATAGGCTGTGTTTCTGCATCAGATGATTTATGCAGTTTTCGGGCATGTTTCCTGGCAGAGGAATACAACATTGAGTGTGAAGGACCAAGCAATCTGGGAAGTGAAGCATATTAAATGCTGACCCAGGAACAACCCCGACAGTTTCGCCTTCACATCTGTCCCTCGGTTGCAGAGGAGATGCTTCTGGACGTCTGCCGCCCCTCCTGCAGCCACCTCCGTCACTGGTGGAGAAATAATGCTCAGGGAAAGGTTTCTATGCAACACCTTTCTGCATGCAGCTTAGACTGTGAAATCTCACTATCATGCGTGTGTCCCGCTTTGGCAAGTCTGGGACCAGAAGGTCGCAACGCCTTATTGTTCGCAGGTCTATAACTGGTATTTTAGGGAGTTAAGGACTCTTTCCTAGTTGGCTATTCTTTGTAGCCTTAATCTCAGGTGCAGCTCTTTGTGATCACTCCCCTTTGCTATAAAAAGTCACGAGTCTTACCATCTGATGCCGGTTATAGATTCTCATTCTATTGCTGACAACTTTGGAAGGAGCCTGTTTCTGGAAGAAGCTGAGCAGTCATGACTATTGCAGCTGCGGTGTTTAGCTGCATTGGAGGAGCTTGGAGTGTTTTCCTTTTTGTGTGTAATGCTCACCACCACTAGGGGACACAGGTACACTGGAATGGGGTAGAGTTCCTATGTGTAGTGAGGCGCTTACCCACTAGGGGTCACTAGTACCAAGGCGGGGACGCTCTTCAGAGTAGTCGATCAAGCTGAGTGTGAGAAGCCGGGAGGTCACATCAGTACAGAGGAGCAAGAGAAGCCGAGGTCATGTGCAAACCCGTGGTCAGGAAGCCAGGAAGTAGCATCATGTACAAAAGGGGAGCAGAGCCGTGGTCAGAGAACAAGCCAGGGTCGGAAGCCGACACAAAGAGAGAGCAGGGCCGGGGTCACAAAACAGGTCGAGGGTCAGGGAGACAGGGAGTACAGACAATACGGGAGGGACGGAAGTCAGGGAATGGGACGCAAGGTAACGGGAGAAGACCCGAACAACTCACAAAAACAAGAAGCGTGCACTGCAGAGCAGGAACTATTACTGGTGGAGTTCCAGGTGGATCAGCTCCAAGATAAGGCAGAGCGATCACCCGGAATAAGATGCGACCGAATAGGCCCCTTCCCTTGAGCCTGATCTCGGAGAATACAGATAACAAGAAAACACCTATGACAAAACGGCTCTGCATAGATCAGAGCCATAAGTGAATCATGACATTGTGTCTATTTTTCCTCTGTCTGTCTCCCTTACTTTGTGTCGTATTATTGCAATGTGAGACTAGTGTTCTCACCGGACTTCTCACTAGCCAGTGGGAGTTCAGGGCAAGTGTGGGTCTAGGCACATAGTGGCGACGGGGGAAGGACCCGTACGTTAGGGAGTACAGGGTGAGTTGCAGGAGGTGTCCCCTCTCCCCACTCCCTATCCCCAGGGCCTTACTTCTATACCATTCCCATTTTTGTGTGGCGCCGCAGGTTGTGCCTTCTGTACGCTCTGGCATGACATTTATCTATCATTTCTAAGCCTGGTCTTCCTTCCTTATCAAACAAATAAAACTGCTTTGGATGCACATACCAATTGAATATGTCCAGGAACTGTCCAGATTTTTATAACTTGCCATCTACACATTGTGAGCAATTCCTGTCATTCTGTCATTCTGCCAGCACTGTTTGTACCATACCAGCACAGTGTGTAAATTAATGTTTGTACCAGGCAGAGATATTATGTTAAGTCAGAAATGCTTCAAAATAGGATACAGAATAAACAAAAAACTATACTAACCATCACACAATAAACATAGTCTGCGCAAAGCAATACAACTTACAAGAATGAGCGCACGACCAGAGTACAAAAAATATTATTATTTTATTAACAACAATTAAAATAAGGTGAGCAAGAATAGACAATGAGAAAAACATCCCTTGAGAAAGATGGCAAACCGAAACACACGTCGGGAGGGAGCTGGGACGCCCCAGGATATCTGGTCAAGCAGGTAATGTGCATCTCCTACCTGTGTTACTAATCTAGCAGAGCGGTCTCTATGTAGGGAGGGCAGAGCCACTGTAATGTGTATCGGGGTGTATGCTGCGCAGCTCAATGGAGCGATGTCTGTATTTGGAGACGGTCACTGTCATGTCTCATTAGGACAATACATAAGTTGTTGCTCTCTACAACTACACAACTATAGATTGTACTATTAGTGTGCACTATCGCCGCAGATCTGGATACAATACTAATGGTGATGAGATAATGTCCCTGCACATTAGCTGCTCTGACACAGTACTATTATTATACATGTACTACCTGTAGTACCCGGCATTGCCCAAGATAGTAACTGTCTCTCTGTGTGTCTCTCCGTCTTCCTGTCTTTCTATCTCTCTCTGTCGTTCTCTGTCTCTGTATGTTTCTCTCTTTCTGTTTGTCTCTTTCTCTCTATCAATCTCTCTCTGTGTCTCCCTGTATCTCTGTCGGTCTCTGTCTCTTTGTCTCTCTATCCATCTCTTTCTGTCTCTGTCTGTTTCTCTATTCGTCTCTCTAGCTATCTATCTCTGTCTCGCCCTCTGTTTCTCTTTCTGTGTCTCCCTCTCTCTCTGTCTCTCCACCGATATCATATTACCTCACACAGAAGCTTCTTATGCGAAGAATGTCCTTCATTGACATTAGCAACCAATCACAGCTGCTATTAATGACCTGTAGCTCCCAGCTCCATTGACTTTAATGTGAAGCGCGGGGTTAAATTTTCCCCTCAAAACATAGTCTATGACGTTCAAAATTTTGTGATTGTAAATGCGACGGTGCGGATTGCTTGTTGCCTGTCCTTAGCAGTGGTTTCCTAGCAGCTATTTTACCATGAAGGCTGCTGCACAAAGTCTCCTCTTAACAGTTGTTCTAGAGATGTGTCTGCTGCTAGAACTCTGTGTAGCATTGATCTGGTCTCTAATCTGAGCTGCTGTTAACCTGCGATTTCTGAGGCTGGTGACTCGAATAAACTTATCCTCCACAGCAGAGGTGACTCTTGGTCTTCCTTTCCTGGGGCGGTCCTCATGTGAGCCAGTTTCTTTGTAGCATTTGATGTTTTTTGCCACTGCACTTGGGGACACTTTCAAAGTTTTCCCAATTTTTCGGACTGACTGACCTTCATTGCTTAAAGTAATGATGGCCACTCGTTTTTCTTTCCTTAGCATCTTTTTTCTTGCCATAATACAAATTCTAACAGTCTGTTCAGTAGGACTATCAGCTGTGTATCCACCAGACGTCTGCACAACACAACTGATGGTCCCAACCCCACTTATTAAACCTGACAGGGCACACCTGTGAAGTGAAAACCATTTCCGGTGACTACCTCTTGAAGCTCTTCAAGAGAATGCCGAGAGTGTGCAAAGCAGTAATCAAAGCAAAAGGTGGCTACTTTGAAGAACCTAGAATATAAGACATATTTTCAGTTGTTTCACACTTTTTAGTTAAGTATTCCATTCCACATGTATTAATTCATAGTTTTGATGCCTTCAATGTGAATCTACAATTTTCAGAGTCCTGAAAATAAAAAAAACTTTTTGAATGAGAAGGTGTGTCCAAACTTTTGGTCTGTAGTGTATCTATGGAGTAAAGGTTTTAATTTTTCATTAATACATGTCTCTGGTTATGGTTACCTTTGTAAGGAGCCGTAATGGACTTGTTTCCCTCTGTTACATTTTGACAGGGAGCGGTGGGGTCCGGTAATGTGGCCGAACCTAAATGTCACCGGTTAGAGATTTCTGATACCGGGTAGTGGGATTTTTTTGCCAGCGTTCATCGCTCTGGTAAGATACAGTGAAATCAATGCTACTTCCGATGGAGCCTGTGTCAGAGCTTCTAAGCTATGGAAATAATTGACGATAGCGAAGGATTTCAGACACATTATCCTCCCAGGGAATCAATGTGCAGTCTCAGCTCAAACTGATATTTATTTCATTATATCATTATTTCACATCCGTATATATTTTGGAGCGTGGGATGAAGGTGGAGTACCCCGAGGAAACCTATGGTAACATTTCTTATATTAGGTCAGAGATTGCGCAAATTGGGGAGACACATAGTAAATGGCCCCTACACTCCGCTGCTCTTTGTTACTGCACTTCTGCAAAAACACATTTCACATTTTTATATTATAACCGTATTTTACAGTCTGTAAGACGCATCGGACAATAAGACGTGCCTGCGTTTTATAAGAAGAAAAAGAAAAAAATTGAATTAAGAAATGGGCTCATGACACATTGTTATGGGGGGATCTGGTGCTGACATCGTTATGGGGGTAATATCCCCCACTCTGTACTAATGTCCCGCATCCTGGGCCCCTTACTGGTATTTATGTCCCCCATCCTGGTATATATTTCCCCCATCCTGGTATACATATCCCCCATCCTGGTATACATATCTACCATCCTAGTATATATGTACCCCATCCTGGTATACTGGTATACATGTCCCCCATCCTGGTATATATGTCCCCCATCCTGGTATATATGTCCCCCATCCTAGTATAAATGTCCCTCATCTTAATATTTATGTCCCTCATCCTGGTATACTGGTATACATATCCCCCATCCTGGTATATATGTACCCCATCCTGGTATACTGGTATACATGTCCCCCATCCTGGTATATATGTCCCCCATCCTAGCATAAATGTCCCTCATCTTAATATTTATGTCCCTCATCCTAGTATATATGTTCCCCATCCTGGTATACATGCCCCCATCATGCCTACTGGTCCTTCATCCAGCATAAGTGACGTTTGTGCCTGGTGATGCGGTCAAGTACATAGATGACGCTAATGTCTGGTGGTGCGGTCAGGTACCATATAGGACGTCTAGCACACAGACCCTACTGATGTGAACAGTTTTGAATGGTCTGACATGAAACTTGGGTGCCTCTCACCTCCTTAAATGTGCCTGGAGTTGTCTGACATTAATCCTCCGACTCTGAAGGCCATTGTTCACAATGAAGTGGTCATCAATGTTGGATGTGGCTAAAGGATGTTCACTTCTTTGCCTTTCTATGACTCTTCCAGCCTCTCTGTAGCTTTGTACAACCTGCTGGTGACACTCTGTGACTCTCTAAGCTCAGTGGCCACTTCTTTGCTTTTCTGTGACTCTTCTAGTCTTTCTGTATCTCTGTAAAACCTGCTGGTGACACTCTGTTACACTCTATACTCAGTAGTTACGTCTCTGCCTTTCGGTGACTCTTCCAGTCTCTCTGTATCTCTATACAACCTGCTGGTGACACTCTCGGACTCTATAAACTCAGTGGCCACTTCTCTGCTTTTCTGTGACTCTTCTAGTCTCTCTGTATCTCTGTATAACCTGCTGTTGTCACTCTGTGACACTCTAAGCTCAGTAGTTACTTCTCTGCTTTTCTGTGACTCTTCTAGTCTCTCTGTATTTCTGCATAGCCTGCTGGTGACACTCTGTGACTCTGTAAGCTCAGTGGCACTTCTCTGCTTTTCTGTGACTCTTCCAGTGTCTCTATATCTCTATACAACCTGCTGGTGACACTCTGTGACTTTCTAAGCTCAGTGGCCACTTCTCTGCCTTTCTGTGACTCTTCCAGTCTTTCTGTATCTCTGTTCAACCTGCTGTTGTCACTCTGTGACTCTGTAAGCTCAGTGGCACGTCTCTGCTTTTCTGTGATTATTCCAGTCTCTCTGTATCTCTGAACAACCTGCTGTTGTCACTCTGTGACTCTCTAACTCAGTAGCCACTTCTCTGCTTTTCTGTGACTCTTCTAGTCTCTCTGTATCTGTGTACAATCTGCTGTTGTCACTCTGTGACACTCTAAGCTCAGTAGTTACTTCTCTGCCTTTCTGTGACTCTTCCAGTCTCTCTGTATCTCTGTACAGCCTGCTGGTGACACTATTTAACTCTGTAAGCTCAGTGGCACTTCTCTGCTTTTCTGTGACTATTCCAGTCTCTCTGTATCTCTGTACAATCTGCTGTTGTCACTCTGTGACACTCTAAGCTCAGTAGTTACTTCTCTGCCTTTCTGTGACTCTTCCAGTCTCTCTGTATCTCTGTACAGCCTGCTGGTGACACTATTTAACTCTGTAAGCTCAGTGGCACTTCTCTGCTTTTCTGTGACTATTCCAGTCTCTCTGTATCTCTGAACAACCTGTTGTTGTCACTCTGTGACACTCTAAGCTCAGTAGTTACTTCTCTGCCTTTCTGTGACTCTTCCAGTCTCTCTGTATCTCTGTACAGCCTGCTGGTGACACTATTTGACTCTGTAAGCTCAGTGGCACTTCTCTGCTTTTCTGTGACTATTCCAGTCTCTCTGTATCTCTGAACAACCTGCTAGTGACACTCTGTGACACTCTAGGCCCAGTAGTTACTTCTCTGCCTTTCTGTGACTCTTCTAGTCTCTCTGTATCTCTGTACAGCCTGCTGGTGACACTCTGTGACTCTGTAAGCTCAGTGGCACTTCTCTGCTTTTCTGTGACTATTCCAGTCTCTTTGTATCTCTGAACAATCTGCTGGTGACACTCTGTGACACTCTAGGCCCAGTAGTTACTTCTCTGCCTTTCTGTGACTCTTCCAGTCTCTCTGTATCTCTGTACAGCCTGCTGGTGACACTCTGTGACTCTGGAAGCTCAGTGGCCACTTCTCTGCCTTTCTGTGACTTTTCCAGTATCTCTATATCTCTATAAAACCTGCTGGTGACACTCTGTGACTCTCTAAGCTCTGTGGCCACTTCTCTGCTTTTCTGTGACTCTTCTAGTCTCTCTGAATCTCTGTACAACCTGCCGTTGTCACTCTGTGACACTCTAAGCTCAGTAGTTACTTCTCTGCCTTTCTGTGACTCTTCCAGTCTCTCTGTATCTCTGTACAACCTGCTGGTGACACTCTTTGACTCTGTAAGCTCAGTGGCCAGTTCTCTGCTTTTCTGTGACTCTTCCAGTCTCTCTGTATCTCTGAAAAACCTGCTGGTGACACTCTGTGACACTCTAAGCTCAGTAGTTACTTCTCTGCCTTTCTGTGACTCTTCCACTGTTTCTGTATCTCTGTACAACCTGCTGGTGACACTCTGTGACTCTGTAAGCTCAATGGCACTTCTCTGCTTTTCTGTGACTCTTCTAGTCTCTCTGAATCTCTGTACAACCTGCTGTTGTCACTCTGTGACACTCTAAGCTCAGTAGTTACTTCTCTGCCTTTCTGTGACTCTTCCAGTCTCTCTGTATCTCTGTACAACCTTCTGGTGACACTGTGACTCTGTAAGCTCAGTGGCCACTTCTCTGCTTTTCTGTGACTATTCCAGTCTCTCTGTATCTCTGAACAACCTGCTGGTGACATTCTGTGATACGCTAAGCTCAGTAGTTACTTCTCTGCCTTTCTGTGACTCTTCCAGTCTCTCTGTATCTCTGTACAACCTGCTGGTGACACTCTGTGACTCTGTAAGCTCAGTGGCCACTTCTTTGCTTTTCTGTGACTCTTCTAGTCTCCCTGTGTCTCTGAACAACCTGCTGGTGATACTCTGTGACACTCTAAGCTCAGTAGTTACTTCTCTGCCTTTCTGTGACTCTTCCAATCTCTCTGTATCTCTGTACAACCTGCTGGTGACTCACTATAACTCTGTAAGCTCAGTAGCCACTTCTCTGCTTTTCTGTGACTCTTCAGTCTCTCTGTATCTCTCTGCACAACCTGCTGGTGACACTGTGATACTCTAAGCTCTGTAGTTACTTCTCTGCTTTTCTGTGACTCTTCCAGTCTCTCTGTATCTCTGTGCAACCAGCTGGTGACACTCTGTGACATTCTAAGCTCACTTTTATCTGAGAACATCCTG
>NW_027444802.1:0-16697 GCF_048569485.1 Anomaloglossus baeobatrachus | reverse complement strand
AGATAGATAGAGGGATAGATAGATAGAGGGATAGATAGATAGATAGATAGATAGATAGAGGGATAGATAGATAGAGGGATAGATAGATAGATAGAGGGATAGATAGATAGAGGGATAGATAGAGGGATAGATAGATAGATAGATAGATAGATAGATAGATAGATAGATAGATAGATAGATAGATAGATAAAGAGACAGAAGAATAGATAGATAGAGGGATAGATAGATAGAGGGATAGATAGATAGAGGGATAGATAGATAGATAGATAGATAGATAGAGGGATAGATAGATAGATAGAGGGATAGATAGATAGAGGGATAGATAGATAGATAGATAGATAGGTAGATAAAGAGACAGAAGAATAGATAGATAGAGGGATAGATAGAGGGATAGATAGATAGATAGAGGGATAGATAGATAGATAGAGGGATAGATAGAGGGATAGATAGATAGATAGATAGATAAAGAGACAGAAGAATAGATAGATAGAGGGATAGATAGATAGAGAGATAGATAGATAGAGGGATAGATAGATAGAGGGATAGATAGATAGAGGGATAGATAGATAGATAGGGGGATAGATAGATAGATAGAGGGATAGATAGATAGATAGATAGAGGGATAGATAGATAGAAGGATAGATAGATAGAGGGATAGATAGATAGAGGGATAGATAGAGGGATAGATAGAGGGATAGATAGACAGATAGATAGATAGAGGGATAGATAGATAGAGGGATAGATAGATAGATAGAGGGATAGATAGATAGATAGACAGATAGATAGAGGGATAGATAGATAGATAGAGGGATAGATAGATAGATAGATAGAGGGATAGATAGAGGGATAGATAGACAGATAGATAGATAGATAGAGGACAGATCGCTGCATTTCTCCCGGTCGGCAGTGAGTTCACATTACCGGCCGTGGGAAATGCCCTGTGGTTACCTCTGCTGTCTCGCTGCGAGGCTGCATTCAGCTGTGTCTGTGACAGTCACGGCTGGATGTAAGCAGCGCAGGACGTCGGAGCTGTGTGGATTACGCCGGAGCTTTGTTTCGGGAGGGGTTAATAAAAGGGTGAACGAGGCTTGTTTGTGTTTTATTTAAAATAAAGCATTTTTCTGTGTGTTTTATTCACTTTACTTACGGGTTGATCATGTCAGCTGTCACATAGACGCTGCCATGATCAAGCCTGGAGTTTATGGCGGTGATCCACCACCATTAACCCCTTGTATTACCCTGCCTGCCACTGCTACACGGCAGCAGGAAGAGCCGGGGACACTCCGGTGCTGCCGCATAATGCATGCGACAGTGCCGGAGCAGCTGCGGCTGATATTCTCGGCTGCGGGAGGGGGAGCGAGGCGGGGGACATTAACCCTGCCCCTCTCCCTCCCCAGCCTGAGAATACCGGGCCGCCGCTGTGTGCTTACCTCGGCTGGACGGTAAATATACAGCGGAGCCCACGTGTTTTGTTTTCTATATTTACGTTTGCTTTCTATGTGTGTTCTATGTGTCTATGTGTTCTGTGTCTGTGATCTGTGTGTGTGTTTACTCTCTGCACAGCTTCCTCTTCCTGTAATGACATCACTTCCCTGCAAAACCGCAGGCAAGCGATGTACATTACCGGAGGTAAACCGCGAAATACCGCAGGGAATAACGCAGGAAAACGCAGTGAACCGCACAGAATTTGCTGCCTGCGTTATTCCCTGCGGGATTTCACGATTACATTGGAGTCAATGGAGTGAACTCCCGCAGCGACGTACGGAAAATAATTGACATGCAATTGTTTTGGAATCCCGCAGCAAAACATGCAGCTGTCACAATCCGCCCAGTGCGCACAGGATTTTTTTTCCCATAGGTTTTGCTGGTGATTCACTGCAGAGATGTTATGAACATTTTCTGCAGCGAAACATGCAGCAAAACCGCAAAAAATCCGCAGCAAAATCCGGTAAGTGCGCACATAGCCCAAGTCTTCCTAGAAACTGACAAGATCCTTCCATATTACCTTACACACAGGTGTGCCGCCTTCTTATTTTTCTCCTCTGATGTACCCCTAATTGATAACAACACTCCAGATTGACCGGACATCTGTTATCCCACATTTAGGGGTTTTGTGGCAGTTGACCCAGCTGCCTTGTAATAAATGTGAACCCAGGCCTTAATTAAAAGGTACGTCCAATCATAATCCCCTCTCTTTTGCAACATGTCCCATCTATAGACCTATACCTGCTTTTTTACAAAAAACCCCACCTGCCCCTCTCCTTCCTCTATATCACAGGCAGAGATCCTCCATTGATGTTTCTGCATTTCTCCGATCATGCTGCACTCCATCTTACCAGAGACCACTCCATAGGGGTGAGCATCTGATCCTCTTCTATTTTCCACTAATCTAGTGCTATAGTTATATACGGGATTTCTTTTATATTCAGATATCTCTCCGCACAAATCCAGTTCCCTATCAGTTACCATCTAGTGCCCTTGAGTCTAATGTGACATGGTCCCATGTTGTTTCTCATCTGCATTATAACGTCATGTTTCAACCATTGTTGTAACCATATACATTTCTGACATCTGTTTTTTCTATGTATTTTTCACATGTAAAATATACCACAGTCAGATTGTCCGACCGGATGAAGGCCTAAGGCCGAAACGTCTCAAGGTGGACTCTCTACCATTGTACAGCACTTCTTTCTTTCACCTATCTGCAATAAAGAAAACATAGACCAAAGATTAGAAATTGTGTTCTTTTCTGGGGAACTACACAGCGTGCCGGGGTTCACCTTACACCTGGAGAGAGACAGCTGGGGAAAGAGACAGACAGACAGGCAGACAGGGACAGAGACAGGCAGACAGGGACAGAGACAGGCAGACAGGGACAGAGACAGGCAGACAGGGACAGAGACAGGCAGACAGGGACAGAGACAGGCAGACAGGGAAGGAGAAGACAGCCAGAGAGACAGACAGACATGCAGACAGGGACAGAGACAGGCAGACAGGGACAGAGACAGGCAGACAGGGACAGAGACAGGCAGACAGGGACAGAGACAGGCAGACAGGGACAGAGACAGGCAGACAGGGACAGAGACAGGCAGACATGCAGACAGGGACAGAGACAGGCAGACATGCAGACAGGGACAGAGAAGACAGCCAGAGAGACAGACAGACAGGGACAGAGACAGGCAGACAGGGACAGAGACAGGCAGACAGGGACAGAGACAGGCAGACAGGGACAGAGACAGGCAGACAGGGACAGAGACAGGCAGACAGGGACAGAGACAGGCAGACAGGGAAGGAGAAGACAGCCAGAGAGACAGACAGACAGGCAGACAGGGACAGAGACAGGCAGACAGGGACAGAGACAGGCAGACAGGGACAGAGACATGCAGACAGGGACAGAGACAGGCAGACAGGGAAGGAGAAGACAGCCAGAGAGACAGACAGACATGCAGACAGGGACAGAGACAGGCAGACAGGGACAGAGACAGGCAGACATGCAGACAGGGACAGAGACAGGCAGACAGGGACAGAGACAGGCAGACAGGGACAGAGACAGGCAGACAGGGACAGAGACAGGCAGACAGGGACAGAGACAGGCAGACAGGGACAGAGAAGACAGCCAGAGAGACAGACAGACAGGGACAGAGACAGGCAGACAGGGACAGAGACAGGCAGACAGGGACAGAGACAGGCAGACAGGGACAGAGACAGGCAGACAGGGACAGAGAAGACAGCCAGAGAGACAGACAGACAGGGACAGAGACAGGCAGACAGGGACAGAGACAGGCAGACAGGGACAGAGACAGGCAGACAGGGACAGAGACAGGCAGACATGCAGACAGGGACAGAGACAGGCAGACAGGGAAGGAGAAGACAGCCAGAGAGACAGACAGACATGCAGACAGGGACAGAGACAGGCAGACAGGGACAGAGAAGACAGCCAGAGAGACAGACAGACAGGGACAGAGACAGGCAGACAGGGACAGAGACAGGCAGACAGGGACAGAGACAGGCAGACAGGGACAGAGACAGGCAGACAGGGACAGAGACAGGCAGACATGCAGACAGGGACAGAGACAGGCAGACAGGGAAGGAGAAGACAGCCAGAGAGACAGACAGACATGCAGACAGGGACAGAGACAGGCAGACAGGGAAGGAGAAGACAGCCAGAGAGACAGACAGACATGCAGACAGGGACAGAGACAGGCAGACAGGGAAGGAGAAGACAGCCAGAGAGACAGACAGACATGCAGACAGGGACAGAGACAGGCAGACAGGGAAGGAGAAGACAGCCAGAGAGACAGACAGACATGCAGACAGGGACAGAGACAGGCAGACAGGGAAGGAGAAGACAGCCAGAGAGACAGACAGACAGGGACAGAGACAGGCAGACAGGGACAGAGAAGACAGCCAGAGAGACAGGCAGACAGGGACAGAGACAGGCAGACAGGGACAGAGAAGACAGCCAGAGAGACAGACAGACAGGGACAGAGACAGGCAGACAGGGACAGAGAAGACAGCCAGAGAGACAGACAGACATGCAGACAGGGACAGAGACAGGCAGACAGGGAAGGAGAAGACAGCCAGAGAGACAGACAGACATGCAGACAGGGACAGAGACAGACAGACATGCAGACAGGGACAGAGACAGGCAGACATGCAGACAGGGACAGAGACAGGCAGACAGGGACAGAGACAGACAAAGAGACAGACAGACATGCAGACAGGGACAGAGACAGGCAGACAGGGACAGAGACAGGCAGACAGGGACAGAGACAGGCAGACAGGGACAGAGACAGGCAGACATGCAGACAGGGACAGAGACAGGCAGACAGGGAAGGAGAAGACAGCCAGAGAGACAGACAGACATGCAGACAGGGACAGAGACAGGCAGACAGGGAAGGAGAAGACAGCCAGAGAGACAGACAGACATGCAGACAGGGACAGAGACAGACAGACAGGGAAGGAGAAGACAGCCAGAGAGACAGACAGACATGCAGACAGGGACAGAGACAGACAGACATGCAGACAGGGACAGAGACAGGCAGACATGCAGACAGGGACAGAGACAGGCAGACAGAGAAGGAGAAGACAGCCAGAGAGACAGACAGACATGCAGACAGGGACAGAGACAGGCAGACAGGGACAGAGACAGGCAGACAGGGAAGGAGAAGACAGCCAGACAGACATGCAGACAGGGACAGAGACAGGCAGACAGGGAAGGAGAAGACAGCCAGAGAGACAGACAGACATGCAGACAGGGACAGAGACAGACAGACAGGGAAGGAGAAGACAGCCAGAGAGACAGACAGCCAGAGAGACAGACAGACATGCAGACAGGGACAGAGACAGACAGACAGGGAAGGAGAAGACAGCCAGAGAGACAGACAGACATGCAGACAGGGACAGAGACAGACAGACAGGGAAGGAGAAGACAGCCAGAGAGACAGACAGACATGCAGACAGGGACAGAGACAGGCAGACAGGGAAGGAGAAGACAGCCAGAGAGACAGACAGACATGCAGACAGGGACAGAGACAGGCAGACAGGGAAGGAGAAGACAGCCAGAGAGACAGACAGACATGCAGACAGGGACAGAGACAGGCAGACAGGGAAGGAGAAGACAGCCAGAGAGACAGACAGACATGCAGACAGGGACAGAGACAGGCAGACAGGGAAGGAGAAGACAGCCAGAGAGACAGACAGACATGCAGACAGGGACAGAGACAGGCAGACAGGGAAGGAGAAGACAGCCAGAGAGACAGACAGACATGCAGACAGGGACAGAGACAGACAGACAGGGAAGGAGAAGACAGCCAGAGAGACAGACAGACATGCAGACAGGGACAGAGACAGGCAGACAGGGAAGGAGAAGACAGCCAGAGAGACAGACAGACATGCAGACAGGGACAGAGATAGGCAGACAGAGAAGGAGGAGACAGCCAGAGAGACAGACAAAGATAGATGGGGAAAGACACAGACCTTGATAAAGACAGACGGGGAAAGAGACAGAGAAATAGAGACAGACAAGAAAAGAGACAGACAGAGACAGGCAGACAGGAAAAGACAGACAAAGAGACTGGGAGACAGACGGGGAAAGAGACAGACGGGGAAAGAAACAGACGGGGAAAGAGACACACGGGGAAAGAGACACACGGGGAAAGAGACACACGGGGAAAGAGGCAGACGAGGAAAGAGACAGACCTGGAAAGAGACAGACCTGGAAAGAGACGGACAGAGACAGACAGACATGCAGACAGGGACAGAGACAGATCTGGAAAGAGACAGACGGAGCACATTACTTGGCCAATTTAGTTAAATCTGTGTGGAATATCTGTGGTGATGAAATATATGTTGTGAAATGCTTCTATTAGCTTAGTTTTTGCCTTTTAATAATTACATTTATATCTATTTGTTTTGTGGTTTTTGTGTAGAATACATTTTTGTTAAAACATTCTATTTTGTTAACAGCAGTTATTAACCCAGGTGAAGCCAGGTAGTACAGCTAGTATATAATAAACACATGAAATAGATCCCTCTGTGTGTAATGACTCTATATTATAATAAATACGTGAAATAGATCTCTCTGTGTAATGACTCTATATTATAATAAATACGTGAAATAGATCTCTCTGTGTAATGACTCTATATTATAATAAATACGTGAAATAGATCCCTCTGTGTGTAATGACTCTATATTATAATAAATACGTGAAATAGATCCCTCTGTGTAATGACTCTATATTATAATAAATACGTGAAATAGATCTCTCTGTGTGTAATGACTCTATATAATATATAATACACACATGAAATAGATCCTTCTGTGTGTAATGACTCTACATAATAGATCATAAACAAGTGAAATAGATCCGTGTGTAATGACTCTATATAATATATAATAAACATGTGAAATAGATCCCTCCGTGTGTAATGACTCTATATAATATATAATACACACAGGAAATAAATCCTTCTGTGTGTAATGACTCTATATAATATATAATAAACACGTGAAATAGATCCATCTGTGTGTAATGATTCTATATAATATATAGATCTATCTGTGTGTAATGACTCTATATAATAGATCATAAACAAGTGAAATAGATCCCTTTGTGTGTAATGACTCTATATAATATATTACACACTTGAAATAGATCCCTCTGTGTGTAATGACTCTATATAATATATAAGAATAGATCCCTCTGTGTGTAATGACTCTACATAATATATAATACACACGTGAAATAGATCTCTCTGTGTGTAATGACTCTATATAATATAGAGATATAGATTCCTCTGTGTGTAATGACTCTATATAATATATAGATATAGATCCCTGTGTGTAATGACTCTATATAATATATAGATCCCTCTATGTGTAATGACTCTATATATACACGTGTCACTTTTTGTATTGAATTACTGAAATAAATTCACTTTTTGATGATATTCTAATTTATTGAGAAACGCTTATATCTTTATAGGATACAGAACCCCATAGGGACCATATATTGGGGCGCCCCGGACTCCGGTCTCTGCTCTGCTGACAGCGGTTCTTTCTAGAGTCTGTGCAGCCTTTCCCGTTGTTACATTGTAACATTTTTGCAGACTCTTCAGTGATTTGTGACTCCCGCTGTCACCGACACAACGACTCGGGATGATTGCAGGCAGCGAGGGCGGACTGCACCGTCACATTGTAACCAGAAGAGGAAATGTCCTGCCGTATAACCAGCGCCTGATTCTCCAGAAAGGGAAGTTACCGCATCACGCGATGACATCATCCTCCATCATCACCCGCGTCACATGACACATCCCCGCCGAGAGGAAGGAGCCGCACACTGCGCTCAATTACCAGATGACAGATCTATTCTCATTAACCGCGTTCATCAATATCCGATTTCCAAGAAACAGATGATGACATCAGGCAGCAAAACGGCCGACGAAGCAAGAGTCCGCACTAAAGCCCCCTCCACCTGCAGCCAGGGGACTGCAACGGCATCACGTCCATAGCGGCAGTATTACAGTGCAGTGCTCAGCATATATGAGTACACCCCTGTTGTATGTGTTATATACAGTGCATAGCATAAATGAGTACACCCCTGCTGTGTTATATACAGAGCTCAGCATAAATGAGTACACCCCCTCCTGTATGTGCCATATACAGAGCTCAGCATAAATGAGTACACCCCTACTGTATGTGTTATATACAGTGCTCAGCATAAATGAGTACACCCCTGCTGTATGTGTGATATACAGTGCTCAGCATAAATGAGTACACCCCTGCTGTGTGTGAGATATACAGAGCTCAGCATAAATGAGTACACCCCTGCTGTGTTATATACAGTGCTCAGCATAAATGAGTACACCCCTGCTGTATGTGTTATATACAGTGCTCAGCATAAATGAGTACACCCCTGCTGTATGTGTGATATACAGTGCTCAGCATAAATGAGTACACCCCTGCTGTCTGTGTAATATACAGAGCTCAGCATAAATGAGTACACCCCTGCTGTATGTGTGATATACAGAGCTCAGCATAAATGAGTACACCCCTGCTGTATGTATGTGTTATATACAGTGCTCAGCATAAATGAGTACACCCCTGCTGTATGTGTGATATACAGTGCTCAGCATACATGAGTACACCCCCTGTATGTGCCACATATAGCACTCAGCATAAATCAGTACACCCCCTGTATGTATTATATACAGTGCTCAGCATAAATGAGTACACCCCTCCTGCACGTGCCATATACAATGTTCAGCATAAATGAGTACACTCCCTATAAATTCCATATACAGTGCTTAGTACAAATGAGTACACCCCTCCTGTATGTGCCATATACAGTGATCAGCATAAATGAGTATACTCCTCATGTGTGTTTTATATACAGTGGTTATATTCTTGTACTTAGGGGCAGTATTATAGTAGTTATATTCTTGTATATAGGTGGCAGTATTATAATAGTTATATTTTTGTATATAGAGATCAGTATTATAGTAGTTATATTCTTGTATATAGGAGGCAGTATTATAGTAGTTATATTCTTGTACATAGGGGGCAGTATTATATTAGTTATATTCTTGTACATAGGGGCAGTATTATAGTAGTTATATTCTTGTACATAGGGGCAGTATTATAGTAGTTATATTCTTGTATATAGAGAGCAGTATTATAGTAGTTATATTCTTGTATATAGGGGCAGTATTATAGTAGTTATATTCTTGTACATAGGGGGCAGTATTATAGTAGTTATATTCTTGTATATAGAGAGCAGTATTATAGTAGTTATATTCTTGTATATAGGGGCAGTATTATAGTAGTTATATTCTTGTACTTAGGGGCAGTATTATAGTAGTTATATTCTTGTACATAGGGGCAGTATTATAGTAGTTATATTCTTGTATATAGGGGCAGTATTATAGTAGTTATATTCTTGTACATAGAGGGCAGTATTATAGTAGTTATATTCTTGTACATAGGGGGCAGTATTATAGTAGTTATATTCTTGTACATAGGGGGCAGTATTATAGTAGTTATATTCTTGTATATAGAGAGCAGTATTATAGTAGTTATATTCTTGTATATAGGGGCAGTATTATAGTAGTTATATTCTTGTACATAGGGGGCAGTATTATAGTAGTTATATTCTTGTACTTAGGGGCAGTATTATAGTAGTTATATTCTTGTACATAGGGGCAGTATTATAGTAGTTATATTCTTGTATATAGGGGCAGTATTATAGTAGTTATATTCTTGTACATAGGGGGCAGTATTATAGTAGTTATATTCTTGTACATAGGGGGCAGTATTATAGTAGTTATATTCTTGTACATAGGGGGCAGTATTATAGTAGTTATATTCTTGTATATAGAGAGCAGTATTATAGTAGTTATATTCTTGTATATAGGGGCAGTATTATAGTAGTTATATTCTTGTACATAGGGGGCAGTATTATAGTAGTTATATTCTTGTACTTAGGGGCAGTATTATAGTAGTTATATTCTTGTATATAGGTGGCAGTATTATAATAGTTATATTCTTGTACATATGAGCAGTATTATAGTAGTTATATTCTTGTACATAGGGGGCAGTATTATATTAGTTATATTCTTGTACAGAGGGGCAGTATTATAGTAGTTATATTCTTGTATATAGGAGGCAGTATTATAGTAGTTATATTCTTGTACATAGGAGCAGTATTATAGTAGTTATATTCATGTACATAGGGGGCAGTATTATAGTAGTTATATTCTTGTACATAGGGGCAGTATTATAATAGTTAAATTCTTGTACATAGGAGCAGTATTATAGTAGTTATATTCTTGTACATAGGGGGCAGTATTATAGTAGTTATATTCTTGTACATAGGGGCAGTATTATAGTACTGTAGTTATATTCTTGTATATAGGTGGCAGTATTATAGTAGTTATATTCTTGTATATAGGAGGCAGTATTATAGTAGTTATATTCTTGTATATAGGAGGCAGTATTATAGTAGTTATATTCTTGTATATAGGAGGCAGTATTATAGTAGTTATATTCTTGTATATAGGAGGCAGTATTATAGTAGTTATATTCTTGTACATAGGAGCAGTATTATAGTAGTTATATTCTTGTACATAGGGGGCAGTATTATAGTAGTTATATTCTTGTATATACAGAGCAGTATTATAGTAGTTACATTCTTGTACATAGGAGCAGTATTATAGTAGTTATATTCTTGTATATAGGGGCAGTATTATAGTAGTTGTATCCTTGTACATAGGAGGCAGTATTATAGTAGTTATGTTCTTGTATATAGGGGCAGTATTATAGTAGTTATATTCTTGTACATAGGAGGCAGTATTATAGTAGTTATGTTCTTGTATATAGGGGCAGTATTATAGTAGTTATATTCTTGTATATAGGGGCAGTATTATAGTAGTTATATTTTGTATATACAGAGCAGTATTATAGTAGTTATATTCTTGTACATAGGGTGCAATATTATAGTAGTTATATCCTTGTACATAGGAGGCAGTATTATAGTAGTTATATTTTTGTATATACAGAGCAGTATTATAGTAGTTATATTCTTGTACATAGGAGCAGTATTATAGTAGTTATATTCTTTTACATAGGAGGCAGTATTATAGTAGCTATATTCTTGTACATAGGAGGCAGTATTATAGTAGTTATATTATTGTACATAGGAGCAGCATTATAGTAGTTATATTCTTGTACATAGGGGGCAGTATTATAGTAGTTATATTCTTGTACATAGGAGCAGCATTATAGTAGTTATATTCTTGTATATAGGAGCAGTATTATAGTAGTTATATTCTTGTACATAGGAGGCAGTATTATAGTAGTTATATTCTTGTAAATAGGGTGCAATATTATAGTAGTTGTATCCTTGTACATAGGGGCAGTATTATAGTAGTTATATTCTTGTACATAGGGGGCAGTATTATAGTAGTTATATTCTTGTATATAGGGGCAGTATTATAGTAGTTATGTTCTTGTATATAGGGGCAGTATTATATTAGTTATATTCTTGTACATAGGGGCAGTATTATAGTAGTTATATCCTTGTACATAGGAGGCAGTATTATAGTAGTTATATTCTTGTACATAGGGGGCTGTATTATAGTAGTTATATTCTTGTACATAGGGGGCTGTATTATAGTAGTTATATTCTTGTACATAGGGGCAGTATTATAGTAGTTATATTCTTGTACATAGGGGGCAGTATTATAGTAGTTATATTCTTGTATATAGGAGGCAGTATTATAGTAGTTATATCCTTGTACATAGGAGGCAGTATTATAGTAGTTATATTCTTGTACATAGGGGGCAGTATTATAGTAGTTATATTCTTGTACATAGGGGCAGTATTATAGTAGTTATATTCTTGTACATAGGGGGCAGTATTATAGTAGTTATATTCTTGTATATAGGAGGCAGTATTATAGTAGTTATATTCTTGTACATAGGAGCAGTATTATAGTAGTTATATTCTTGTACATAGGGGGCAGTATTATAGTAGTTATATTCTTGTATATACAGAGCAGTATTATAGTAGTTATATTCTTGTATATAGGGGCAGTATTATAGTAGATATATTCTTGTATATAAGGGGCAGTATTATAGTAGTTATATTCTTGTATTTAGGGGGCAGTATTATAGTAGTTATATTCTTGTATATAAGGGGCAGTATTATAGTAGTTATATTCTTGTATATAGGAGCAGTATTATAGTAGTTATATTCTTGTATATAGGGGCAGTATTATAGTAATTATATTCTTGTACATAGGGGGCAGTATTATAGTAGTTATATTCTTGGACATAGGGGGCAGTATTATAGTAGATATATTCTTGTATATAGTGGCAGTATTATAGTAGATATATTCTTGTATATAGGGGCAGTATTATAGTAGTTATATTCTTGTATATAGGGGCAGTATTATAGTAGTTATATTCTTGTATATAGGAGCAGTATTATAGTAGTTATATTCTTGTACATAGGGGCAGTATTATAGTAGTTATATTCTTGTACATAGGGGGCAGTATTATAGTAGTTATATTCTTGTATATAGGGGCAGTATTATAGTAGTTATATTCTTGTACATAGGGGGCAGTATTATAGTAGTTATATTCCTGTACATAGGGGCAGTATTATAGTAGTTATATTCTTGTACATAGGAGCAGTATTATAGTAGTTATATTCTTGTACATAGGGGCAGTATTATAGTAGTTATATTCTTGTACATAGGGGGCAGTATTATAGTAGTTATATTCCTGTACATAGGGGCAGTATTATAGTAGTTATATTCTTGTACATAGGGGGCAGTATTATAGTAGTTATATTCTTGGACATAGGGGGCAGTATTATAGTAGATATATTCTTGTATATAGTGGCAGTATTATAGTAGATATATTCTTGTATATAGGAGCAGTATTATAGTAGTTATATTCTTGTACATAAGGGCAGTATTATAGTAGTTATATTCTTGTACATAGGGGGCAGTATTATAGTAGTTATATTCTTGTATATAGGGGCAGTATTATAGTAGTTATATTCTTGTACATAGGGGCAGTATTATAGTAGTTATATTCTTGTATATAAGGGGCAGTATTATAGTAGTTATATTCTTGTACATAGGGGCAGTATTATAGTAGTTATATTCTTGTACATAGGGGGCAGTATTATAGTAGTTATATTCCTGTACATAGGGGCAGTATTATAGTAGTTATATTCTTGTACATAGGGGCAGTATTATAGTAGTTATATTCTTGTATATAAGGGGCAGTATTATAGTAGTTATATTCTTGTACATAGGGGGCAGTATTATAGTAGTTATATTCTTGTACATAGGGGCAGTATTATAGTAGTTATATTCTTGTACATAGGGGCAGTATTATAGTAGTTATATTCTTGTACATAGGGGCAGTATTATAGTAGTTATATTCTTGTACATAGGGGGCAGTATTATAGTAGTTATATTCCTGTACATAGGGGCAGTATTATAGTAGTTATATTCTTGTACATAGGGGCAGTATTATAGTAGTTATATTCTTGTATATAAGGGGCAGTATTATAGTAGTTATATTCTTGTACATAGGAGCAGCATTATAGTAGTTATATTCTTGTACATAGGGGCAGTATTATAGTAGTTATATTCTTGTACATAGGGGGCAGTATTATAGTAGTTATATTCTTGTACATAGGGGCAGTATTATAGTAGTTATATTCTTGTACATAGGGGCAGTATTATAGTAGTTATATTCTTGTACATAGGGGCAGTATTATAGTAGTTATATTCTTGTACATAGGGGCAGTATTATAGTAGTTATATTCTTGTACATAGGGGCAGTATTATAGTAGTTATATTCTTGTACATAGGGGGCAGTATTATAGTAGTTATATTCTTGTACATAGGGGCAGTATTATAGTAGTTATATTCTTGTACATAGGGGGCAGTATTATAGTAGTTATATTCCTGTACATAGGGGCAGTATTATAGTAGTTATATTCTTGTACATAGGGGCAGTATTATAGTAGTTATATTCTTGTACATAGGGGCAGTATTATAGTAGTTATATTCTTGTACATAGGGGCAGTATTATAGTAGTTATATTCTTGTACATAGGGGCAGTATTATAGTAGTTATATTCTTGTACATAGGGACAGTATTATAGTAGTTATATTCTTGTACATAGGGGCAGTATTATAGTAGTTATATTCTTGTACATAGGGGCAGTATTATAGTAGTTATATTCTTGTACATAGGGGCAGTATGATGTCTATGGGAGCAGATAGTCTTCACTCACTAGTTAATAAACAAATGAAAATTAGAGACAAAGCTGTGATGCTTGGACTAGGGGATGTCTGGCGCTTTGTGCAACAGACAGTGTATATCGGGGACACAAAACAACAGACAGCTCTCACGCTAGCGAGAGGGGACACGTCCTGCACTCACCTGAGGCTGTTCCCTAAGCTCCCTCATGTCCCTATATGAATTCTTCACCCCTATAACCGATCACGTGCCTATATCCTCGCTTGCTGTAACCTCACCCTGGCTAGTGAGATGGCTGGCGAGAGCACTAGTCCCATCATAGCACTAATAAAACACAAGGGAAGGCAGACAGACGGGAGAATAGACAGAAAGGATATAACAACAAAGTTCCTCCTGAGCAGCCAGACACTAGGGCTGCCGGCAACAAAACTCCAGCTACAGCTCCTAGAGATGTGCGTCCTCCACAGCGGCTAGTGGAGAATGAATCTGTATAGCCGGCCTCATGTGACTATTTAAATGGAATGGGAGACTGTTGTGAATACATTTTCCAGTTTGGGGCTCCCTCTTGTGGTCAGTGCTGGCGGTGAAGTTGACTTGTTGAATGGGAGCCAGACACCTGTGGAGGACTGGCAATCACGTCATTCAGAGTAGTTTTCTCTTGTTACTTGCCTGTGCTCAATGTATCTCCTGTATGCTAAGGACATTCTGAAACCAGCCCTGCTCTCTACCAGAACTTCTCTCAGATAAGTGGTCTTTGTACCTCTGCTTATTGTTTCCACTTTCTTGTAGTTTTTTCTGTTTTGATATTCCTGTTATGCCGGTGTGGAGTTCTTGGTGGAGTTGGATCATTCCCTGCTGGTAGTGTCTGTGTACCTTGCTCCATGTTCTGCTATGTATTGTGTTTGTCATGCTTGGTATTAAATTCAGTCCCTCATCTATATCAGTATTTTTCTTGGATCCCAATAACACCAGAGTACTGATATAGTGGGGGAGAGCCTGTGTGGTCTCAGGATTTTCCATGTCAGGCGTGCTGAGATTTTTTAGGGTTTTTACGGCTGCAGACAGTTGCTCTTTCCTATGCTTTCTTATGCAGATAGTTTGGGCCTCATCTTTGCTGAATCTGTTCTCTAGCTACGTATTGTGTTTTCTCATATCACTGTAGTCTTTACATGTGGGGGGCTATCTACAGTCAGGGCCAGAAATATTTGGACAGTGACACAACTTTTGTTATTTTAGCTGTTTACAAAAACATGTTCAGAAATACAATTCTATATATAATATGGGCTGAAAGTGCACACTCCCAGCTGCAATATGAGAGTTTTCACATTCAAATCGGAGAAAGGGTTTAGGAATCATAGCTCTGTAATGCATAGCCTCCTCTTTTTCAAGGGACCAAAAGTAATTGGACAAGGGACTCTAAGGGCTGCAATTAACTTTGAAGGCGTCTCCCTCGTTAACCTGTAATCAATGAAGTAGTTAAAAGGTCTGGGGTTGATTACAGGTGTGTGGTTTTGCATTTGGAAGCTGTTGCTGTGACCAGACAACATGCGGTCTAAGGAACTCTCAATTGAGGTGAAGCAGAACATCCTGAGGCTGAAAAAAAAGAAAAAATCCATCAGAGAGATAGCAGACATGCTTGGAGTAGCAAAATCAACAGTCGGGTACATTCTGAGAAAAAAGGAATTGACTGGTGAGCTTGGGAACTCAAAAAGGCCTGGGCGTCCACGGATGACAACAGTGGTGGATGATCGCCGCATACTTTCTTTGGTGAAGAAGAAGCCGTTCACAACATCAACTGAAGTCCAGAACACTCTCAGTGAAGTAGGTGTATCTGTCTCTAAGTCACCAGTAAAGAGAAGACTCCATGAAAGTAAATACAAAGGGTTCACATCTAGATGCAAACCATTCATCAATTCCAAAAATAGACAGGCCAGAGTTACATTTGCTGAAAAACACCTCATGAAGCCAGCTCAGTTCTGGAAAAATATTCTATGGACAGATGAGACAAAGATCAACCTGTACCAGAATGATGGGAAGAAAAAAGTGTGGAGAAGAAAGGGAACGGCACATGATCCAAGGCACACCACACCCTCTGTAAAACATGGTGGAGGCCACGTGATGGCATGGGCATGCATGGCTTTCAATGGCACTGGGTCACTTGTGTTTATTGATGACATAACAGCAGACAAGAGTAGCCGGATGAATTCTGAAGTGTACCGGGATATACTTTCAGCCCAGATTCAGCCAAATGCCGCAAAGTTGATCGGACGGCGCTTCATAGTACAGATGGACAATGGCCCCAAGCATACAGCCAAAGCTACCCAGGAGTTCATGAGTGCAAAAAAGTGGAACATTCTGCAATGGCCAAGTCAATCACCAGATCTTAACCCAATTGAGCATGCATTTCACTT
>NW_027444801.1:0-16705 GCF_048569485.1 Anomaloglossus baeobatrachus | reverse complement strand
CTAGTCCCCTTAAAAGACTTTTTTTGCCTGCAGTGTTCGATCACTTCTGATGAGAGCGAAGCTTCAGCCTCATCAGCACCGCTCTGTACAGCAGAAACGCTGATCTCCTGAGTGCCGGCGTTTATGTCACAGGAGAGTAAATGGAGGCGGCAAAAGGGAGCCTGCATTAAAGGGACAGACCTGGCCAAGGACGTATATATTGTGGCCATGAGGGGGTTAAAATGTGAATTTTTCGCACTATTTCCTATTATCACTATTACGCTTTTTTCTGGGTTTTGATGCTGTAAAATGATTTTCTCGTCTTTTGACCTCATTTATACGGATTCTGATGATTTTCGGACCCTCTTTTGCGCTCTGTGCGGTATTTTTCTCTCATCCCTATTATTGCTGTTATGTATAATTATTGCTGTATTTTTCGAGTTCGGTTTCGTCACTTTTGCGCTTCCGTTCCATCAGATTTTCCCCCTTTGATGTAATTACACAGGATTTGCTGATTTTTGGATTATTTTGCACATTTTCCTCAGTATTTTCTCTCTGATGATTTCTCTATTTCTGAGGTTCGGTCACTTTTTTCCTGCATTTTCCGATTTTGGGTTTATTTTCGGAATTTTTTTGCCCTCTGTGCGGCATTTTCTCTTTTTTACCTTCCTATTTATAATGGCACATGTAATATTTAGGGATTGTGTAACATTAATGGTGATTCTGAGCATTGCCGCCATGCTCGTCGTAATCTACCAATACTGCCAACATTACTATCTATAGAGGCCTCATCCGCTTCTCTGAGTGATCGTCTCTGCAGGAACCATCTTTTGTGAGGTGATTTTACCTCATGAAATCACTAAACCCTGCCCCATATTCACACTGGCGCCTTTACACTGAGCTGCGCCGTCTGCCCTATATCTATATCTAGCCTCTTTTCCCTGTATAATTGCTCCATAGACTGGTTGTGGCCGCACTATAGAGACAGCACAGCTCATTGTCACAGCTCTCCCCTGCACTGTGCGATAATAATGGCGCCGTCTGCCCTATAACTAGCCTCTTTTCCTGTGTAATTTCCCCATAGACTGGTTGTGGCAGCGCTATAGACACCGCACAGATCATTGTCAGTGCTTTCTGCGTTACTCGTGTGATCATAATGGCGCCGTCTTCCTCGCCGCGCTCCTTTTATAACATCGGTGGACAGAGCGCCGACACTGCGATCACTAGCGACACCTAGTGGTGGGAGGATGTAGATGCTAGAGTGTACTAGCTTCTGCCTGGTATGACGTCACTTGTCATGTGATGGGGCGTGTTCAAACTGCCGTCTGGTGTTTCTAGCGAGACGTTTCCAGAGGGAAAAAACATTCTTTCTCTAAGTCACGTGGGCATAGAGGTGATTATCATAGAAGCGGGGGGACGGGTGAGATGGGGGGTGTAGGAATATAGTGGACAGGAAGAAACATTGCCACGCCAACCATACAGCCGCCTACTACCCGGACAGGAGCCCGTACATTCTAGCTCAACAGTGGACTAGCGGGTAAATGATCTGGGTAGATGCTAGAGAATACAGGCTGCTTGCAGGTTATGACGTCACTTCCGGGGCGTATCCATCTACTGTTAGGGGCGTGTCCTTTATTCAGCGCGCCAGAGAAGCAGCCACGCACCATTGGCACGCAAAGCACTGTGGCGCATGGTCAACCGAAACCTAGGCACCGGAGACCCAAGCTCCATGGACACAGAACCAGGCACAGGACACCCAGGCCCCATAGACAGCAGACACCAGTGATTTAGGCACCGGAGACCTAAGCACCGGAGACACAGGCCTCATTGATACAGATACAGGTTAGTGAGGTTAGCAGGTTGCAGGCATGCAGTTGTGTGATGAGGATGATGATGATGTGAAGCTGCACGCTAGAGGGTTTGGGAGGCTCGGATGATGATGATAAAGATGGGAGGCTGCACAGTGGAGGCTAGGATGATGGGAGGCTGCACAGTGGAGGCTGGGATGATGGGAGGCTGCACAGTGGAGGCTGGGATGATGGGAGGCTGCACAGGGAAGGCTGGGATGATGGGAGGCTGCACAGTGGAGGCTGGGATGATGGGAGGCTGCACAGTGGAGGCTAGGATGATGGGAGGCTGCACAGTGGAGGCTGGGATGATGGGAGGCTGCACAGTGGAGGCTGGGATGATGGGAGACTGCACAGTGGAGGCTGGGATAATGGGAGGCTGCACAATGGAGGCTGGGATGATGGGAGGCTGCACAGTGGAGGCTGGTATGATGGGAAGCTGCACAGGGAAGGCTGGGATGATGGGAGGCTGCACAGTGGAGGCTGGGATGATGGGAGGCTGCACAGTGGAGACTGGGATGATGATGATAGGCTGCACAGTGGAGGCTGGGATGATGATAGGCTGCACAGTGGAGGCTGGGATGATGATGATGATAGGCTGCACAGTGGAGGCTGGGATGATGATGATGATAGGCTGCACAGTGGAGGCTGGGATGATGATGATAGGTTGCACAGTGGAGGCTGGGATGATGATGATGATGATAGGCTACACAGTGGAGGCTGGGATGATGATGATGATAGGCTGCACAGTGGAGGCTGGGATGATGATGATGATAGGCTGCACAGTGGAGGCTGGGATGATGATGATGATAGGCTACACAGTGGAGGCGGGGATGACGATGATGATGATAGGCTGCACACTGGAGGCTGGGATGATAATGATGATAGGCTGCACAGTTGAGGCTAAGATGATGATGATAGGCTTCAAAGTGGAGGCTGGGATGATGATGATGATAGGCTGCACAGTGGAGGCTGGGATGATGATGATGATAGGCTGCACAGTGGAGGCTGGGATGATGATGATGATAGGCTGCACAGTTGAGGCTAAGATGATGATGATGATAGGCTTCACAGTGGAGGCTGGGATGATGATGATGATGATAGGCTGCACAGTGGAGGCTGGGATGATGATGATAGGCTTCACACTGGAGGCTGGGATGATGATGATGATAGGCTGCACAGTGGAGGCTGGGATGATGATGATGATAGGCTACACAGTGGAGGCTGGGATGATGATGATGATAGGCTGCACAGTGGAGGCTGGGATGATGATGATGATAGGCTGCACAGTGGAGGCTGGGATGATGATGATGATGATAGGCTGCACAGTGGAGGCTGGGATGATGATGATGATAATAGGCTGCACAGTGGAGGCTGGGATGATGATGATGATAGGCTACACAGTGGAGGCGGGGATGATGATGATGATGATAGGCTGCACACTGGAGGCTGGGATGATAATGATGATAGGCTGCACAGTTGAGGCTAAGATGATGATGATAGGCTTCAAAGTGGAGGCTGGGATGATGATGATGATGATGATAGGCTGCACAGTGGAGGCTGGGATGATGATGATGATAGGCTGCACAGTGGAGGCTGGGATGATGATGATGATAGGCTGCACAGTTGAGGCTAAGATGATGATGATGATAGGCTTCACAGTGGAGGCTGGGATGATGATGATGATGATAGGCTGCACAGTGGAGGCTGGGATGATGATGATAGGCTTCACACTGGAGGCTGGGATGATGATGATGATAGGCTGCACAGTGGAGGCTGGGATGATGATGATGATAGGCTACACAGTGGAGGCTGGGATGATGATGATGATAGGCTGCACAGTGGAGGCTGGGATGATGATGATGATAGGCTGCACAGTGGAGGCTGGGATGATGATGATGATGATAGGCTGCACAGTGGAGGCTGGGATGATGATGATGATAATAGGCTGCACAGTGGAGGCTGGGATGATGATGATGATAGGCTGCACAGTGGAGGCTGGGATGATGATGATGATAGGCTGAACAGTGGAGGCTGGAATGATGCTGATGGTAGGCTGCACAGTAGAGGCTGGGATTATGATGATGATAGGCTGCAAAGTGGAGGCTGGAATGATGATGATAGGCTGCACAGTGGAGGCTGGGATGATGATGATGAAAGGCTGCACAGTGGAGGCTGGGATGATGATAGGTTGCACAGTGGAGGCTGGGATGATGATGATAGGCAGCACAGTAGAGGCTGGGATGATGATGATGATAGGCTGCACTGTAGAGGCTGGGAGGATGATGATGATGATAGGCTGCACAGTGGAGGCTGGGATGATGATAGGCTGCACAGTGGAGGCTGGGATGATGATGATGATAGGCTGCACAGTGGAGGCTGGGATGATGATGATGATAGGCTGCACAGTGGAGGCTGAGATGATGATGATGATAGGCTGCACAGTGGAGGCTGGTAAGATGATAGGCTGCACAGTGGAGGCTGAGATGATGATGATGATAGGCTGCACAGTGGAGGCTGGGATGATGATGATAGGCTGCACAGTGGAGGCTGGGATGATGATGATGATAGGCTACACAGTGGAGGCGGGGATGATGATGATGATGATGATAGGCTGCACACTGGAGGCTGGGATGATAATGATGATAGGCTGCACAGTTGAGGCTAAGATGATGATGATAGGCTTCAAAGTGGAGGCTGGGATGATGATGATGATGATGATAGGCTGCACATTGGAGGCTGGGATGATGATGATGATAGGCTGCACAGTGGAGGCTGGGATGATGATGATGATAGGCTGCACAGTGGAGGCTGGGATGATGATGATGATAGGCTGCACAGTTGAGGCTAAGATGATGATGATGATAGGCTTCACAGTGGAGGCTGGGATGATGATGATGATGATAGGCTGCACAGTGGAGGCTGGGATGATGATGATAGGCTTCACACTGGAGGCTGGGATGATGATGATGATAGGCTGCACAGTGGAGGCTGGGATGATGATGATGATAGGCTACACAGTGGAGGCTGGGATGATGATGATGATAGGCTGCACAGTGGAGGCTGGGATGATGATGATGATAGGCTGCACAGTGGAGGCTGGGATGATGATGATGATAGGCTGCACAGTGGAGGCTGGGATGATGATGATGATAGGCTGCACAGTGGAGGCTGGGATGATGATGATGATGATAGGCTGCACAGTGGAGGCTGGGATGATGATGATGATAATAGGCTGCACAGTGGAGGCTGGGATGATGATGATGATAGGCTGCACAGTGGAGGCTGGGATGATGATGATGATGATAGGCTGCACAGTGGAGGCTGGGATGATGATGATGATAATAGGCTGCACAGTGGAGGCTGGGATGATGATGATGATAGGCTGCACAGTGGAGGCTGGGATGATGATGATGATAGGCTGAACAGTGGAGGCTGGAATGATGCTGATGGTAGGCTGCACAGTAGAGGCTGGGATTATGATGATGATAGGCTGCACAGTGGAGGCTGGGATGATGATGATGATAGGCTGCACAGTGGAGGCTGGGATGATGATGATGATAGGCTGCACAGTGGAGGCTGGGATGATGATGATGATAGGCTGCACAGTGGAGGCTGGGATGATGATGATAGGCTGCACAGTGGAGGCTGGGATGATGATGATGATAGGCTGCACAGTGGAGGCTGGGATGATGATGATGATAGGCTGCACAGTGGAGGCTGGGATGATGATGATGATGATAGGCTGCACAGTGGAGGCTGGTATGATGATGATGATGATAGGCTGCAAAGTGGAGGCTGGAATGATGATGATAGGCTGCACAGTGGAGGCTGGGATGATGATGATGATGATGATGATGATGATGATGAAAGGCTGCACAGTGGAGGCTGGGATGATGATGATGATAGGTTGCACAGTGGAGGCTGGGATGATGATGATAGGCAGCACAGTAGAGGCTGGGATGATGATGATGATAGGCTGCACTGTAGAGGCTGGGATGATGATGATAGGCTGCACAGTGGAGGCTGGGATGATGATGATGATGATGATGATAGGCTGCACAGTGGAGGCTGGGATGATGATAGGCTGCACAGTGGAGGCTGGGATGATGATGATGATAGGCTGCACAGTGGAGGCTGGGATGATGATGATGATAGGCTGCACAGTGGAGGCTGAGATGATGATGATGATAGGCTGCACAGTGGAGGCTGGTAAGATGATAGGCTGCACAGTGGAGGCTGAGATGATGATGATGATAGGCTGCACAGTGGAGGCTGGGATGATGATGATAGGCTGCACAGTGGATGGGATGATAATGATAAGCTGCACAGTGGAGGCTGGGATGATGATGAGGACAGGCTGCACAGTGGAGGCTGGAATGATGATGATGATAGGCTGCACAGTGGAGGCTGGGATGATGATGATAGGCTGCACAGTGGAGGTTGGAATGATGATGATGATAGGCTGCACAGTGGAGGCTGGGATGATGATGATGATAGGCTACACAGTGGAGGCTGGGATGATGATGATGATAGGCTGCACAGTGGAGGCTGGGATGATGCTGATAATGATAGGCTGCACAGTGGAGGCTGGGATGATGATGATGATAGGCTGCACAGTGGAGGCTGGGATGATGATGATGATGATAATAGGCTGCACAGTGGAGGCTGGGATGATGATGATGATAGGCTGCACAGTGGAGGCTGGGATGATGATGATGATAGGCTGCTAGGCTGCACAGTGGAGGCTGGGATGATGATGATGATGATGATGGGCTGCACAGTGGAGGCTGGGATGATGATAGGCTACACAGTGGAGGCTGGGATGATGATGATGATGATGATAGGCTGCACAGTGGAGGCTGGGATGATGATGATGACAGGCTGCACAGTGGAGGCTGGGATGATGATGATGATGATAGGCTGCACAGTGGAGGCTGGGATGATGATGATGATAGGCTACACAGTGGAGGCTGGGATGATGATGATGATAGGCTGCACAGTGGAGGCTGGGATGATGATGATGATAGGCTGCACAGTGGAGGCTGGGATGATGATGATGATGATAATAGGCTGCACAGTGGAGGCTGGGATGATGATGATGATAGGCTGCACAGTGGAGGCTGGGATGATGATGATGATAGGCTGAACAGTGGAGGCTGGAATGATGCTGATGGTAGGCTGCACAGTAGAGGCTGGGATTATGATGATGATAGGCTGCACAGTGGAGGCTGGGATGATGATGATGATAGGCTGCACAGTGGAGGCTGGGATGATGATGATGATAGGTTGCACAGTGGAGGCTGGGATGATGATGATAGGCAGCACAGTAGAGGCTGGGATGATGATGATGATAGGCTGCACTGTAGAGGCTGGGATGATGATGATGATGATGATAGGCTGCACAGTGGAGGCTGGGATGATGATGATAGGCTGCACAGTGGAGGCTGGGATGATGATAGGCTGCACAGTGGAGGCTGGGATGATGATGATGATAGGCTGCACAGTGGAGGCTGGGATGATGATGATGATAGGCTGCACAGTGGAGGCTGAGATGATGATGATAGGCTGCACAGTGGAGGCTGGTAAGATGATAGGCTGCACAGTGGAGGCTGAGATGATGATGATGATAGGCTGCACAGTGGAGGCTGGGATGATGATGATAGGCTGCACAGTGGATGGGATGATAATGATAAGCTGCACAGTGGAGGCTGGGATGATGATGAGGACAGGCTGCACAGTGGAGGCTGGAATGATGATGATGATAGGCTGCACAGTGGAGGCTGGGATGATGATGATAGGCTGCACAGTGGAGGCTGGAATGATGATGATGATAGGCTGCACAGTGGAGGCTGGGATGATGATGATGATAGGCTACACAGTGGAGGCTGGGATGATGATGATGATAGGCTGCACAGTGGAGGCTGGGATGATGCTGATGATGATAGGCTGCACAGTGGAGGCTGGGATGATGATGATAGGCTGCACAGTGGAGGCTGGGATGATGATGATGATAGGCTGCTAGGCTGCACAGTGGAGGCTGGGATGATGATGATGGGCTGCACAGTGGAGGCTGGGATGATGATAGGCTACACAGTGGAGGCTGGGATGATGATGATGATGATAGGCTGCACAGTGGAGGCTGGGATGATGATGATGATAGGCTGCACAGTGGAGGCTGGGATGATGATGATGATAGGCTGCACAGTGGAGGCTGGGATGATGATAATGATAGGCTGCACAGTGGAGGCTGGGTTGATGATGATAGGCTGCACAGTGGAGGCTGGATTGATGATAATAGGCTGCAAAGTGGAGGCTGGGATGACGATGAAAGGCTGCACAGTGGAGGCTGGGATGATGATGATAGGCTGCACAGTGGAGGCTGGGATGATGATGATGACAGGCTGCACAGTGGAGGCTGGGATGATGATGATGATGATAGGCTGCACAGTGGAGGCTGGGATGATGATGATGATAGGCTGCACAGTGGAGGCTGGGATGATGATGATGATAGGCTGCACAGTGGAGGTTGGGATGATGATAATGATAGGCTGCACAGTGGAGGCTGGGTTGATGATGATAGGCTGCACAGTGGAGGCTGGATTGATGATACTAGGCTGCAAAGTGGAGGCTGGGATGACGATGAAAGGCTGCACAGTGGAGGCTGGGATGATGATGATAGGCTGCACAGTGGAGGCTGGGATGATGATGATAGGCTGCACAGTGGAGGCTGGGATGATGATAGGCTGCACAGTGGAGGCTGGGATGATGATAGGCTGCACAGTGGAGGCTGGAATGATGATGATGATGATAGGCTGCACAGTGGAGGCTGGGATGATGATAGGCTGCACAGTGGAGGCTGGAATGATGATGATGATGATGATGATGATAGGCTGCACAGTGGAGGCTGGGATGATGATGATAGGCTGCACAGTGGAGGCTGGGATGATGATGATGATAGGCTGCACACTGGAGGCTGGGATGATGATGATAGGCTGCACAGTGGAGCCTGGGATGATGATGATGATGATAGGCTGCACAGTGGAGGCTGGGATGATGATAGGCTACACAGTGGAGGCTGGGATGATGATGATGATGATGATGATAGGCTGCACAGTGGAGGCTGGGATGATGACGATGACAGGCTGCACAGTGGAGGCTGGGATGATGATGATGATGATAGGCTGCACAGTGGAGGCTGGGATGATGCTGATGATAGGCTGCACAGTGGAGGCTGGGATGATGATGATGATAGGCTGCACAGTGGAGGCTGGGATGATGATAATGATAGGCTGCACAGTGGAGGCTGGGTTGATGATGATAGGCTGCACAGTGGAGGCTGGATTGATGATAATAGGCTGCAAAGTGGAGGCTGGGATGACGATGAAAGGCTGCACAGTGGAGGCTGGGATGATGATGATAGGCTGCACAGTGGAGGCTGGGATGATGATGATAGGCTGCACAGTGGAGGCTGGGATGATGATAGGCTGCACAGTGGAGGCTGGAATGATGATGATGATGATAGGCTGCACAGTGGAGGCTGGGATGATGATAGGCTGCACAGTGGAGGCTGGAATGATGATGATGATGATAGGCTGCACAGTGGAGGCTGGGATGATGATGATAGGCTGCACAGTGGAGGCTGGGATGATGATGATAGGCTGCACAGTGGAGGCTGGGATGATGATGATGATAGGCTGCACAGTGGAGGCTGGGATGATGCTGATGATGATAGGCTGCACAGTGGAGGCTGGGATGATGATGATAGGCTGCACAGTGGAGGCTGGGATGATGATGATGATAGGCTGCTAGGCTGCACAGTGGAGGCTTGGATGATGATGATGATGATGGGCTGCACAGTGGAGGCTGGGATGATGATAGGCTACACAGTGGAGGCTGGGATGATGATGATGATGATGATAGGCTGCACAGTGGAGGCTGGGATGATGATGATGACAGGCTGCACAGTGGAGGCTGGGATGATGATGATGATGATAGGCTGCACAGTGGAGGCTGGGATAATGATGATGATAGGCTGCACAGTGGAGGCTGGGATGATGATGATGATAGGCTGCACAGTGGAGGCTGGGTTGATGATGATGACAGGCTGCACAGTGGAGGCTGGGATGATGATGATGATGATAGGCTGCACAGTGGAGGCTGTGATGATGATGATGATGATGATAGGCTGCACAGTGGAGGCTGGGATGATGATAATGATAGGCTGCACAGTGGAGGCTGGGATGATGATAATGATAGGCTGCACAGTGGAGGCTGGGTTGATGATGATAGGCTGCACAGTGGAGGCTGGATTGATGATAATAGGCTGCAAAGTGGAGGCTGGGATGATGATGAAAGGCTGCATAGTGGAGGCTGGGATGATGATGATGATGATAGGCTGCACAGTGGAGGCTGAGATGATGATGATAGGCTGCACAGTGGAGGCTGGGATGATGATAGGCTGCACAGTGGAGGCTGGGATGATGATAGGCTGCACAGTGGAGGCTGGAATGATGATGATGATGATGATAGGCTGCACAGTGGAGGCTGGGATGATGATAGGCTGCACAGTGGAGGCTGGAATGATGATGATGATGATAGGCTGCACAGTGGAGGCTGGGATGATGATGATAGGCTGCACAGTGGAGGCTGGGATGATGATGATGATAGGCTCCACAGTGGAGGCTGGGATGATGATAGGCTGCACAGTGGAGGCTGGGATGATGATGATAGGCTGCACAGTGGAGGCTGGGATGATGATGATGATAGGCTGCACACTGGAGGCTGGGATGATGATGATAGGCTGCACAGTGGAGCCTGGGATGATGATGATGATGATAGGCTGCACAGTGGAGGCTGGGATGATGATGATGATAGGCTCCACAGTGGAGGCTGGGATGATGATGATGATAGGCTCCACAGTGGAGGCTGGGATGATGATAGGCTGCACAGTGGAGGCTGGGATGATGATGATGATGATAGGCTGCACAGTGGAGGCTGGGATGATGATGATGATAGGCTGCACACTGGAGGCTGGGATGATGATGATAGGCTGCACAGTGGAGCCTGGGATGATGATGATGATGATAGGCTGCACAGTGGAGGCTGGGATGATGATGATAGGCTGCACAGTGGAGGTTGGGATGATGATGATGATGATACGCTGCACAGTGGAGGCTGGGATGATGATAGGCTGCACAGTGGAGGTTTCGCCTGTGTTATACTGTCTGTCTGAGCTGTGTATCTAATCCTATCCTGTGTGATACTTTCTGATGAGCTGTGTATCTAATCCTAACCTGTGTGATACTGTCTGATGAGCTGTGTATCTAATCCTATCCTGTGTGATACTGTCTGCTGAGCGGTGTAGCAAATCTTATCCTGTGCAATACTGTCTGCTGAGCTGTGTATCTAATCCTCTCCTGTGTGATCCTGTCTGCTGAGCCGTGTATCTAATCCTATCCTGTATGATACTGTCTGCTGAGCTGTGTATCTAATCCTCTCCTGGGTGATACTGTCTGCTGAGCTGTGTATCTAATCCTGTCCTGTGTGATACTGTCTGCTGAGCTGTGTATCTAATCCTCTCCTGGGTAATACTGTCTGCTGAGCTGTGTATCTAATCTTTTCCTGGGTGATACTGTCTGCTGAGCTTGTGTGATCCTGTCTGCTGATCCGTGTATCTATTCTTCTTCTGTGTGATACTATCTGCTGAGCTGTGTATCTAATCTTCTCCTGTGTGATACTTTCTGCTGAGCCGTGTATCTAATCCTGTCCTGTGTGATACTGTCTGCTGAGCTGTGTATCTAATCCTCTCCTGTGTGATACTGTCTGCTGAGCTACGTATCTAATCCTGTCCTGTGTGATACTGTCTGCTGAGCCGTGTATCTAATCCTGTCCTGTGTTGATACTGTCTGCTGAGCCGTGTATCTAATCCTGTCCTGTGTGATACTGTCTGCTGAGCTGTGTATCTAATCCTGTCCTGTGTGATACTGTCTGCTGAGCCGTGTATCTAATCCTGTCCTGTGTGATACTGTCTGCTGTGTTTCTAATCCTGTCCTGTGTGTTGCTGTCTGCTGAGCTGTGTATCTAATCCTGTCCTGTTTGATGCTGTCTGCTGAGCTATGTATCTAATCCTGTCCTGTGTGATACTGTCTGCTGAGCCGTGTATCTAATCCTGTCCTGTGTGATACTGTCTGCTGAGCTATGTATCTAATCCTGTCCTGTGTGATGCTGTCTGCTGAGCCGTGTATCTAATCCTGTCCTGTGTGATGCTGTCTGCTGAGCCGTGTATCTAATCCTGTCCTGTGTGATACTGTCTGCTGAGCCGTGTATCTAATCCTGTCCTGTGTGATACTGTCTGCTAAGCCGTGTATCTAATCCTGTCCTGTGTGATACTGTCTGCTGAGCTGTGTATCTAATCCTGTCCTGTGTGATACTGTCTGCTGAGCTGTGTATCTAATCCTGTCCTGTGTGATGCTGTCTGCTGAGATATGTATCTAATCCTGTCCTGTGTGATGCTGTCTGCTGAGCGGTGTATCTAATCCTGTCCTATGTGATACTATCTGCTGAGCCGTGTATCTAATCCTATTCTGTGTGATACTGTCTGCTGAGCTGTGTATCTAATCCTCTCCTGTGTGATACTGTCTTATGAGCTGAGTATCTAATCCTCTCCTGTGTGATACTGTCTGCTGAGCTGTGTATCTAATCCTATCCTTTGTAATACTGTCTACTGAGCGGTGTAGCAAATCTTATCCTGTGTAATACTGTCTGCTGAGCTGTGTACCTAATCCTCTCCTGTGTGATACTGTCTGCTGAGCCGTGTATCTAATCCTCTCCTCTGTGATACTGTCGGCTGAGCTGTGTATCTATTCCTATCCTGTGTGATGCTGTCTGCTGAGCCGTGTATCTAATCCTATTCTGTGTGACACTGTCTGCTGAGCCATGTATCTAATCCTATTCTGTGTGACACTGTCTGCTGAGCCGTGTATCTAATCCTATTCTGTGTGACACTGTCTGCTGAGCTGTGTATCTAATCCTATCCTGTCATATTGTCTGCTGAGCTGTATATCTAATCCTATCCTGTCATACTGTCTGCTGAGCTGTGTATCTAATCCTGTCCTGTATGATACTGTCTGCTGAGCAGTGTATCTAATCCTCTCCTGTGTGATACTGTCTGCTGAGCTGTGTATCTAATCTTATCCTGTGTGATACTGTCTGCTGAGCTGTGTATCTAATCCTATCCTGTGTGATACTGTCTGCTGAGCGGTGTATCTAATCCTATCCCTTTGCAGACTGAGTGCACCAATGACACGGGACTTAGAAAAAAAAGACTAATTTTTCAGACTTCCGAGATCTGACCGGCGTCGGCAGCCCCCGGCATCCAAAAAGGGCTCCAGGCAATCTGGCCCCGGGCACTCTCGCCTGACTGCCCTCGGCGCTTGGATAAAGACTGAAAATTTTCGGACCTCCGTAGCCTTGGAGAGGTGCCGGGGGCCCGAGCGGGGCCCCGAGCACTCTCGCCTGACTGCCCTCGGCGCTTGGATAAAGACTGAGAATTTTCGGACCTCCGTGGCCTCGGAGCGGTGGCGGGACCCCCGGTGGCCCAAGCGGGGCTCCAGACAATCTTGCCCAATCTTCCCCGGCAGTTGGGAAAAAATGGGAGAAAAAAAAAGATCCGTTCAGAATTTTCATACTTCCATTGCTTTCAAGGGGTGTCCGGGCCCTCGGGGGCCCGAGCGGGGCTCCAGACAATCTTGCCCAATCTTCCCCGGCAGTTGGGAAAAAATGGGAGAAAAAAAAGATTTGTTCAGAATTGTCATACTTACATGACTTTCAAGGGGTGTCCGGGTCCTCGGGGACCCGAGCAGGGCTCCAGACAATTTCGCCCAATCTTCCTCGGCAGTTGGGAAAAAATGGGAGAAAAAAAAAATACTATTATACTTCCGTCATCCGGGGGGGAGTTGGACAGCCTCGGAAGCCGAAAAGGGCTCCAGAGAATCACACGGGAGAGTCATTGGGACTTTGAAAATGTTTCTGAATTTTCAGACTTCCATGGTTTACACCTCTTAACTCGAATTCGACGGGCAGTTCCATGCGTTTTGGCAGATACTCGGTTGCAGTACCCCAAAGCGGCCAGAGAGGGAGCCAAAGGAGCAAAAAAATCAGTAGAACCGGGATGAGGTTGAATTTTCCTGCCGCGTACGCCTGGCAGTTCAAGGTGGGCGGGTAGTTTGCGGTACCGACCCGGATTATGCGGGGGCGTCTCCCAACCACCCGAAGACACCTCGTCCCATGCCTCCAGGAGATATATGTGAGAGAAGAGCGCCTCTCCAGACTTTGAACGGTCTGGTCGGAGAACCGGTACTCCGATTAATTTGCGAAGTGCGGTTCGGGGACCCCTTCCGGTAGCAGGTTTGCGCTCTGGCCTCTCTTGCAGCTCCTGGAGGGGAATTTGCCAGACGTGGGGCCTGGAGTCAGAGCGCCTCCGATGTACGCAGACATCCAGCGGGTCCGGGTGAAGGTTCCGGTCCGAGAGACCCCTTCTCTCTTCCACCCCTGGGTTGTCCTCTTCTGATCGATTTGACGAAGCGCACCCGGGTGGGGAGGTGGCGCTGCTTGCTCGGCCCGGGCTCTGGAGCCCACGCCGGTCACAGGCAAGCGGCCGCTTCCTCCTCCACCCCTGTGGTTTCCCCTTCCTTACGGTGGCGCGAATGCGCTGGCTGCCCCCATCTTGAGGCAGGTGGCCTCGCGGTGGTGAGTTTGAAATGACCAGAGCCTCGAAAGCGGTCTGATGACCTGCACAGGCGAACGGCGGGGACCTACCCTGCGACTTCCCGGCCAGCTTCCGGCGGAGGTTGCGCGAGGGGGCCCATCGTTCGAACGCTCCCCGTGCTGGTTAGCACAGGGATCTTCTCCAAGGGCGGCCTTTTGCGAGCTCCCAGCGGCGGCGGTTAGCGTTTCCACTCTGCTGCCGGGCTATCCTTTTTCTTACCCCCGGTCTGTCCCGAGCCCCTTACCCCTATGGGGAGGAGATGACAGAGGTGCGGAGGCTCATCCTCTTCCGATCGATTTGGTGAAGCGCTCCCGGGCGAGGAGGTGGCACTGCTCGCTCGGCCCGGGCTCTGGAGCCAGCGCCGGTCACAGGCGAGCGGCCCCTTCCTCCTCCACCCCTGGGATTTCACCTTCCTTACGGTGGCGTGAATGCGCTGGCCGCCCCCTCCTGCGGAGGTGGGCGGCCTCGCAGTGGCAAGTTTGAAATGACCTGAGCCTCGAAAGCGGTCCGAAGACCCGCATGGGCGAACGGCGGGGACCTACCCCGTGACTTTCCGGCCAGCTTCCGGCGGAGGTCGCGCGAGGGGGCCCGTCGTCCAAATCGCTCCCCGTGCCGGGAAGCACAACAATCTTCTCCAAGGGCGGCCTTTTGCGACCTCCCAGCGGGAAAGTGGTGGCGGCGGTTGGCGTTTCCACTCTGCCGCCGGGCTATCCTTTTTCTTACCCCTGATCTATCCTAAGCCCCTACCCATATGGGGAGGAGACGACGGAGGTGCGGAGAGTGCGGTGCGGGTCCCTCGTGAAGCAGGGTGTGGGGAAGCGTCCCCACCGGGCCTGCGTACACCTTCCACGCTACCTGAACGTCCTCCCCGAGGCGGCTCGGAAAAGGGGCAGAAGCGAGAGTCGGAACGAGAAGGGAACCGAGGGTCCGACAGAGAAAGCTGGTTTAAAAATAAAAGGGAGAGATGGCGCGAGAAACCCATGACGGAGGAAAAAGGGGAGGCCCCCTCGCGCTCTGCGCCCCTTTCCCCATCCCGTCGGCAGCTGGGCCCACCGCTGCAAAAGCCACGGGAGGCGAAAAGAAAAGCAGAAAAAAAGTCCGTTGAGGTATGGGCGCGAGGGCGGGGGGAGGACTACGCTGGTAGGGCGACGCCGACACGGCCAGGCCAAGCATCTGGGAGACCTCTGAGTCGCCTGGTCGCGGTGGACCCTGAAAGCCAGCCCCCTCTCCCGTCAACCCCGCGCCCTTCCGCCGGTCGGGTTGAGGACCCCCGCGGCGGAGGCGGGACTAAGCCAGATGGAAGAGCCGCATCAGGCGACCCCGGTGGCCAGTCTCCTCGCTTCTGCGTCTCGCCGGGTGGCTTCTGGATGCCCTTCCGCTCCGGGCCTGCCTGTGGACCGACGACCCCTTGCGCGTGTGGAGGTGGGACTAAGCCAGATGGAGGAGCCGCACCAGGTCGTCATTGCCTCAGCCCCGCCCGTTCCCCAAGCGGCCCATCGCGGGTCGCCCCGGGAGCGGCGGGCTTTTGGTGGGGTGTTGCCCGTGGCGTCCCCCTGAGGCCAGTCTCCTCGCCTTCGCGTTCCGCCCGGGGAGCTTCTGGTCGTCCGTGCGGCTTTTCCGTATGGGCTCCCTTCTGCGGTGCCCTCCCTTCTGCTGAGCGGGTCGGCCTTCCGCCGACCTCGCGTCCTCCTTGCCACCTCCCCGAACACACCGCGCATTCTCTGGGTGCTCCCCCGCGTCTCCCTCTCTCTGTCACGGTCTCTCTGCCGTCTCCCCGACCTCGACGCGTCCACCTCTTCGCCTCTCTGGAGCGTCGCTCAGGCGCCGACGGGCTACCTGGTTGATACTGCCAGTAGCATATGCTTGTCTCAAAGATTAAGCCATGCATGTGTAAGTACACACGGACGGTACAGTGAAACTGCGAATGGCTCATTAAATCAGTTATGGTTCCTTTGATCGCTCCAAGCCATTGACTCGGACAACTGTGGTAATTCTATAGCTAATACGTATAAACGAGCACTGACCGCCAGAGATGCGTGCATTTATCAGACCAAAACCAAGCCGGGGTCCCGGGCGTGGCGTCGGGACGGTCCTCCGTAAAAGTCGTAAC
>NW_027444800.1:0-16717 GCF_048569485.1 Anomaloglossus baeobatrachus | reverse complement strand
GTATGTTTAACTCTGAAACGTTGCGGCGTTTCAGAGAAAAACATACTTTGAAGGCTGCCTGGGATGAGCCACACTGTAGAATAGTCAAACAGGAGCGTTACAGCGGCTTATGCCTATTGTGCGCACATAAGAGACTTGTCACTCGAGCGAAGTGGATAGGTAGATGCTGCCGAGGACCTGCTTGTCTATCTATTCTAAAATATGGCTTGGTCCTTGGCAGCCTTTCAGATATGTTTGACTCTGAAACGCCCCAACGTACCTGGCTGAGATTATACAGCCAGTGGCTGATACCCTCTTTCCCCAAAAATTAGACCTACCACTAAAATAAGCCCTAGTAGGATTTTAGGGACTTTTTTGAGTATGATTAAAATAAAAGCCCTTCTCCACAAATAAGCCCTAACTGCGGTTCCATAAGAAAGTGTCTAGTCAGCTAAAAAAGTTAAAGCATAAAGGAGGACTAATTAATGAAAGCAGACACTCCCAATTGAAGCAGACTCCACCAAAAGAAAGCAGATCCCACCCCAAAAAAAACGCACTCACCAGACCCCAAACGATTACAGTTGGCAAGTGCCAATGGTGGATGGGTTCTCACACAGAGATCTGCATTGCTGTCATGTCCAGGGCCGGCGTCAGCACCCGGCATACCCGGGCAAATGCCGGGGCCCTGGAGAGCCGGGGGGGCCCACTCGGCCTCGTCAGCTCTGGTGCACCTTGGCCGGGGCCCACTCTCCTTAGTTCTGCGGTCCCCGGGCCGAGTTCCGGGGACCGCAGTCCTCGGCAGGAATCTGCGGCGCCGTCTCTTTAAGGCGCGCAGACTTCCTGGTTTGAACTTCATCTGTGGGCGGAGCTACAGACCGGCATCCTGCTCAGTCCCACAGATGAGAGTTGCAGTACCAGCCAGCGACCCCCAGCACAGCGTGTCCCTCCGGCGCTGTGTGGGCCCCTTCTCCTCCGTGACCTGAGCGGTATGTGCCCTCCCCAACCCCGATTTATGCCCCCCCCCCCGGAGCCGCGCGTGTCTGTCTCTGTATGTATATAGCAGAGCTAGGTGTGTATGTATATAGCAGAGCTAGGTGTGTATGTATATAGCAGAGCTAGGTGTGTATGTATATAGCAGAGCTAGGTGTGTATGTATGTATATAGCAGAGCTAGGTGTGTATGTATGTATATAGCAGAGCTAGGTGTGTATGTATGTATATAGCAGAGCTAGGTGTGTATGTATGTGGCAGAGCTATGTGTGTATGTAGCAGAGTTATGTGTGTATGTATATAGCAGAGCTAGGTGTGTGTGTATGTATATAGCAGAGCTAGGTGTGTATGTATGTATATAGCAGAGCTAGGTGTGTATGTATGTATATAGCAGAGCTAGGTGTGTATGTATGTATATAGCAGAGCTAGGTGTGTATGTATGTATATAGCAGAGCTAGGTGTGTATGTATATAGCAGAGCTAGGTGTGTATGTATGTGGCAGAGCTATGTGTGTATGTAGCAGAGTTATGTGTGTATGTATATAGCAGAGCTATGTGTGTATGTATATAGCAGAGCTAGGTGTGTATGTATATAGCAGAGCTAGGTGTGTATGTATATAGCAGAGCTAGGTGTGTATGTATATAGCAGAGCTAAGTGTGTATGTATATAGCAGAGCTATGTGTGTATGTATGTAGCAGAGCTATGTGTGTATTTATGTAGCAGAGCTATGTGTGTATGTATGTGGCAGAGCTAGGTGTGTATGTATATAGCAGAGCTAGGTATGTATGTATGTATATAGCAGAGCTATGTGTGTATGTATATAGCAGAGCTAGGTGTGTATGTATATAGCAGAGCTATGTGTGTATGTATGTAGCAGAGCTATGTGTGTATTTATGTAGCAGAGCTATGTGTGTATGTATGTGGCAGAGCTATGTGTGTATGTAGCAGAGTTATGTGTGTATGTATGTAGCAGAGCTATGTGTGTATGTATGTGGCAGAGCTATGTGTGTATGTAGCAGAGTTATGTGTGTATGTATATAGCAGAGCTAGGTGTGTATGTATATAGCAGAGCTAGGTGTGTATGTAGCAGAGCTATGTGTGTATGTATATAGCAGAGCTAGGTGTGTATGTATATAGCAGAGCTATGTGTGTATGTATATAGCAGAGCTATGTGTGTATGTATATAGCAGAGCTATGTGTGTATGTATGTAGCAGAGCTATGTGTGTATTTATGTAGCAGAGCTATGTGTGTATGTATGTGGCAGAGCTAGGTGTGTATGTATATAGCAGAGCTAGGTGTGTATGTATGTATATAGCAGAGCTATGTGTGTATGTATATAGCAGAGCTAGGTGTGTATGTATATAGCAGAGCTATGTGTGTATGTATGTAGCAGAGCTATGTGTGTATTTATGTAGCAGAGCTATGTGTGTATGTATGTGGCAGAGCTATGTGTGTATGTAGCAGAGTTATGTGTGTATGTATGTAGCAGAGCTATGTGTGTATGTATGTGGCAGAGCTATGTGTGTATGTAGCAGAGTTATGTGTGTATGTATATAGCAGAGCTAGGTGTGTATGTATATAGCAGAGCTATGTGTGTATGTAGCAGAGCTATGTGTGTATGTATATAGCAGAGCTAGGTGTGTATGTATATAGCAGAGCTATGTGTGTATGTATATAGCAGAGCTATGTGTGTATGTATATAGCAGAGCTAGGTGTGTATGTATGTATATAGCAGAGCTATGTGTGTATGTATGTAGCAGAGCTATGTGTGTATGTAGCAGAGCTATGTGTGTATGTAGCAGAGCTATGTGTGTATGTATGTAGCAGAGCTATGTGTGTATGTATGTAGCAGAGCTATGTGTGTATGTATATAGCAGACAGCAGAGCTATGTGTGTATGTATATAGCAGAGCTATGTGTGTATGTATGTAGCAGAGCTATGTGTGTATGTATATAGCAGAGCTAGGTGTGTATGTATATAGCAGAGCTATGTGTGTATGTATGTAGCAGAGCTATGTGTGTATGTATATAGCAGAGCTAGGTGTGTATGTATATAGCAGAGCTATGTGTGTATATATGTAGCAGAGCTATGTGTGTATGTATATAGCAGAGCTAAGTGTGTATGTATATAGCAGAGCTAGGTGTGTATGTATATAGCAGAGCTAGGTGTGTATGTATATAGCAGAGCTAGGTGTGTATGTATGTATATAGCAGAGCTATGTGTGTATGTATGTAGCAGAGCTATGTGTTTATTTATGTAGCAGAGCTATGTGTGTATGTATGTGGCAGAGCTATGTGTGTATGTAGCAGAGTTATGTGTGTATGTATATAGCAGAGCTAGGTGTGTATGTATATAGCAGAGCTAGGTGTGTATGTATATAGCAGAGCTAGGTGTGTATGTATATAGCAGAGCTAGGTATGTATGTATATAGCAGAGCTAGGTGTGTATGTATCTAGCAGAGCTAGGTGTGTATGTATATAGCAGAGCTAGGTGTGTATGTATGTATATAGCAGAGCTAGGTGTGTATGTATGTATATAGCAGAGCTAGGTGTGTATGTATGTGGCAGAGCTATGTGTGTATGTAGCAGAGTTATGTGTGTATGTATATAGCAGAGCTAGGTGTGTATGTATATAGCAGAGCTAGGTGTGTATGTATATAGCAGAGCTAAGTGTGTATGTATATAGCAGAGCTAGGTGTGTATGTATATAGCAGAGCTAGGTGTGTATGTATATAGCAGAGCTAGGTGTGTATGTATATAGCAGAGCTAGGTGTGTATGTATGTATATAGCAGAGCTATGTGTGTATGTATGTAGCAGAGCTATGTGTGTATTTATGTAGCAGAGCTATGTGTGTATGTATGTGGCAGAGCTATGTGTGTATGTAGCAGAGTTATGTGTGTATGTATATAGCAGAGCTAGGTGTGTATGTATATAGCAGAGCTATGTGTGTATGTATGTGGCAGAGCTATGTGTGTATGTATATAGCAGAGCTATGTGTGTATGTATATAGCAGAGCTATGTGTGTATGTATATAGCAGAGCTATGTGTGTATGTATATAGCAGCGCTGTGTCTGTATGTATATAGCAGAGCTAGGTGTGTATGTATATAGCAGAGCTATGTGTGTATGTATATAGCAGAGCTATGTGTGTATGTATATAGCAGAGCTATGTGTGTATGTATATAGCAGAGCTATGTGTGTATGTATATAGCAGAGCTATGTGTGTATGTATATAGCAGAGCTATGTGTGTATGTATATAGCAGAGCTAGGTGTGTATGTATATAGCAGAGCTAGGTGTGTATGTATATAGCAGAGCTAGGTGTGTATGTATATAGCAGAGCTATGTGTGTATGTATATAGCAGAGCTAGGTGTGTATGTATATAGCAGAGCTAGGTGTGTATGTATATAGCAGAGCTAGGTGTGTATGTATATAGCAGAGCTATGTGTGTATGTATGTGGCAGAGCTATGTGTGTATGTAGCAGAGCTATGTGTGTATGTATATATCAGAGCTATGTGTGTATATAGCAGAGCTATGTGTGTATGTATATAGCAGAGCTATGTGTGTATGTATATAGCAGAGCTAGGTGTGTATGTATATAGCAGAGCTAGGTGTGTATGTATATAGCAGAGCTAGGTGTGTATGTATATAGCAGAGCTATGTGTGTATGTATGTGGCAGAGCTATGTGTGTATGTAGCAGAGCTATGTGTGTATGTATATAGCAGAGCTAGGTGTGTATGTATATAGCAGAGCTAGGTGTGTATGTATATAGCAGAGCTAGGTGTGTATGTATATAGCAGAGCTATGTGTGTATGTATATAGCAGAGCTATGTGTGTATGTAGCAGAGCTATGTGTGTATGTATATAGCAGAGCTATGTGTGTATGTATATAGCAGAGCTATGTGTGTATTTATGTAGCAGAGCTATGTGTGTATGTATATAGCAGAGCTATGTGTGTATGTATATAGCAGAGCTATGTGTGTATGTATATAGCAGAGCTATGTGTGTATGTATATAGCAGAGCTATGTGTGTATGTATGTAGCAGAGCTATGTGTGTATGTATATAGCAGAGCTATGTGTGTATGTATATAGCAGAGCTATGTGTGTATGTATATAGCAGAGCTATGTGTGTATGTATGTGGCAGAGCTATGTGTGTATGTATATAGCAGAGCTATGTGTGTATGTATATAGCAGAGCTATGTGTGTATGTATATAGCAGAGCTATGTGTGTATGTATATAGCAGAGCTATGTGTGTATGTATATAGCAGAGCTATGTGTGTATGTATATAGCAGAGCTAGGTGTGTATGTATATAGCAGAGCTAGGTGTGTATGTATATAGCAGAGCTAGGTGTGTATGTATATAGCAGAGCTATGTGTGTATGTATGTGGCAGAGCTATGTGTGTATGTAGCAGAGCTATGTGTGTATGTATGTAGCAGAGCTATGTGTGTATGTAGCAGAGCTATGTGTGTATGTATATAGCAGAGCTAGGTGTGTATGTATATAGCAGAGCTAGGTGTGTATGTATATAGCAGAGCTATGTGTGTATGTATGTGGCAGAGCTATGTGTGTATGTAGCAGAGCTATGTGTGTATGTATATAGCAGAGCTAGGTGTGTATGTATATAGCAGAGCTAGGTGTGTATGTATATAGCAGAGCTATGTGTGTATGTATATAGCAGAGCTATGTGTGTATGTAGCAGAGCTATGTGTGTATGTACATAGCAGAGCTATGTGTGTATGTATATAGCAGAGCTATGTGTGTATGTATATAGCAGAGCTATGTGTGTATGTATATAGCAGAGCTATGTGTGTATGTATATAGCAGAGCTAGGTGTGTATGTATATAGCAGAGCTAGGTGTGTATGTATATAGCAGAGCTAGGTGTGTATGTATATAGCAGAGCTATGTGTGTATGTATGTGGCAGAGCTATGTGTGTATGTAGCAGAGCTATGTGTGTATGTATATATCAGAGCTATGTGTGTATGTATATAGCAGAGCTATGTGTGTATGTATGTAGCAGAGCTATGTGTGTATGTAGCAGAGCTATGTGTGTATGTATATAGCAGAGCTATGTGTGTATGTATATAGCAGAGCTATGTGTGTATGTATATAGCAGAGCTATGTGTGTATGTATATAGCAGAGCTAGGTGTGTATGTATATAGCAGAGCTAGGTGTGTATGTATATAGCAGAGCTAGGTGTGTATGTATATAGCAGAGCTATGTGTGTATGTATGTGGCAGAGCTATGTGTGTATGTAGCAGAGCTATGTGTGTATGTATATATCAGAGCTATGTGTGTATGTATATAGCAGAGCTATGTGTGTATGTATGTAGCAGAGCTATGTGTGTATGTAGCAGAGCTATGTGTGTATGTATATAGCAGAGCTAGGTGTGTATGTATATAGCAGAGCTAGGTGTGTATGTATATAGCAGAGCTATGTGTGTATGTATGTGGCAGAGCTATGTGTGTATGTAGCAGAGCTATGTGTGTATGTATATAGCAGAGTTAGGTGTGTATGTATATAGCAGAGCTAGGTGTGTATGTATATAGCAGAGCTATGTGTGTATGTATATAGCAGAGCTATGTGTGTATGTAGCAGAGCTATGTGTGTATGTATATAGCAGAGCTATGTGTGTATGTATATAGCAGAGCTATGTGTGTATTTATGTAGCAGAGCTATGTGTGTATGTATATAGCAGAGCTATGTGTGTATGTATATAGCAGAGCTATGTGTGTATGTATATAGCAGAGCTATGTGTGTATGTATATAGCAGAGCTATGTGTGTATGTGTGGCGCCCCTGACCTGGTCAGGCGCCACAGAGTATTGCACCCATGCGGGAGCAATGCTTCCAGGTAATCTCCAAAGGCCAGGATGAGGTGCACACACAAACATATAGTGACCAGGCCTCCCACATCACCAGAGGGGACCCTTGGGTAGCCAGAAGGGGTTAACTTTCAATTCCCAGCTAGGGGTGTGTTCAGGGGCTGGTTGCTAGGAAGCAGGGCAGAGAGAGAGAGAGGAAGTGAGGGGTCGAGAGGAAGAAGTTGAAGTGTATGGAGGGGGAGCAGAGAAGCTCCCGTGCAGACAGGTCCTGAGGAGTGCTGTAGCTGAAAGCGGAGGAGAACGGAGTACTGTGGGTCGGCCTGAAGAGCATCCAGAGAAAGAGGGGTGGCTGAGTACGGAGATCCCGGTATCCGAGCACACAAGGGGAACTAGGTCCCCAGTACAGGCAGCAGATCATCCAGAGCTGCTTAACCTACAGGTTGGGGGGGTACTTCATGCCCTCACCACGACTACACAGAGCTTGAGCCAAGCAGCACACCAGGCCCATAAGGGGACAGGGCCAGAAGCCATCCCACCAAGGCCACGCTGCCGGCAGACGAGCCAGAGAGAGGGGAGCAGGGTGGTAACAGCTTCCCTGGAGGGGTCCTACCACGCTTCAAGCAAAGGATCCTCCTAAAACAGAAAGAGTGCAAGGAAGGCGAGTGGACAGCTACCCTCAGAACGGCCTCCTGGAATTCCTGGTTCCACCTGGTTATCACAGTGTCGCCCGGGCATCTCACCGTGACCTCCAAACAGTGAGTAAACACGTTAAAAGACTTCTTGGACTGTGTTTGAGTCATTCTGCGACTTGTGGTACTACAAACTCACACCGGGCCCTGGGGCTTGCCTCACTCTCAGGAGGCTACTATATCCGACTGCACCCACCATCAGCCCCAGGCGTCCCCTAACCTGCAGTGGCGGTCCCCACTGACCGCAATACTGAGAGTGGCGTCACGATCAAAACTGAAGATTCCCTACCTGTGACCAGCACCAGCTACGTGGAGTCCCTGAAGGTATGCACCGATACAACACCTGTGGGGCTTCACATCTTCTGGCGTCACGAACAGGATAAGGACTAGACCTGTTCAGACAGGTGACCGTGTGCCTCAGAGGTCCGACCGCAAAAATTGAACCGCCGCCATATTGCCATCTTCAAAAGCGCGCGCTGCAGCCCGCGCGAGGGAGAAGAGCACCGCCCACGAAGAGGTGTGGCCGCCCCAGAATCCCCACAATTCAGAGAGCGTTCTGACCCAGGAAGTGGAAAGGGAGCGCGCAGATTTCTGAAGAAAAATGGACGCTGCAGGAGGTAATGCCCCTGGTCAGGGCGACGCAGCCCAAGCGATGCCAGCCCCTGTCGCGCTGGACGCCGCAGCGCCTGGTGCCGGTGCCGCGGTCGCAGCTGCGCCGGCCGAGGTCGCCCCCATAATGCCAGTGTCCTTGTTGTATGCCCCAGGGGCGCAATGGCTGCCTCAATACGCCGGTAAAATAGACACGCTGACCGGGTTTAAGAAAAAGATCAACACCCTGCTAGACATGCACGCGATGACTGGTAAACAGAGGGCCGCTGTGGTGCTGGGACAATTGACTGGAGCAGCAGAATTGGAAGCTGAGTCCTGGGCCAATGATGACCGGAGCTCTGTTGAGACCATCTTTGCCAAACTAGCAGCTGCTTTTGAACACCGCACGGAGGGAGAGCTGAGAACGGACTTCTATCACTGCCGTCAGAAGCCCCAAGATAGTATAAGAGACTATGCCCTCAGGCTGCAGGCGGCACTACGGGCTCTCAAGCTGGTGGACCCTGTCAGTGACCAGGAAGGAAACCGGATGATGAAGGAACAATTCCTGCGGGGCCTGCGCTCTCCTGAGGATGGGAAGCAGATGAAGCTGTGGTCCCTAGAACACCCCGACGTGGACTTTGCCATTCTGAAAGACCGGGCAGTGAAAGCACTCCAACCCCCTGTGGACACAGACCCTGCCAGTTCCACGGCTGCAGGAGCGGAATCCTCCACGCAGGCCCTGATGACTGCAAAAGGACTCAACGCGCCAGCAGAGACCATAAGTACGCTATCCTCCCAAGTGCAGCAGCTCACTAAGGACGTCGCACAAATCCTGAAAGCAATGCAGTTGCCCTCAGAGACCAAAGTCCCTCATCAGATCCTGCTAGCCGACAACCCAGAGGACGTCCCTTGGATGCGGAGGAGAAGGGGTCCCCCAACTCGAGGCAGGAGCAGTGATCGCTATGACTCAGCTGGACAACCCATCTGTCGTCGTTGCCAGAAGGCAGGTCACTATGCAAGGGCCTGTCCTTTAAACGAGTCAAACCTGGGGCCGAGGGCCAGTCCTCAGGATTAAGAAGATCAGGCCCAAGTCGCTGCTGTGATCAGTACGTGGGTGGACGTCCTGTCCTGTCCATCGTCTTGGACGGGATCCCTACCCCGGCATTATTGGACACCGGCTCTCAGGTCACCACGATCCCGCATGTCCTTTATCGGAGGTTTTGGTCGGACGACGATCTCCGACCACCGGACCCCTCCCTCACCATCTATGCTGCCAACGGACAACCTATAGACCAGATCGGGGTCAAAGAGGTAACCATAAAGGTGGGAAGGCAGGAAATGAAGGGACAAGGACTGATTGTTGTGGACACTGATGTTAGAGAAAGGAACCCGCAAATGATTTTAGGCACTAATGTCATAGAAAATTGCCTAGGGGAAGTGTTGTTGTTGCTTCACCAGATTGTTGAAGGTGCTGACGGCAGGTCGCAAAGAGCCTTGCAAAAGGAGATCCGAATCATTCTGAGGAAGCAACAGGTAAAACAGACTGGCGGTGAGATTGGTAGTGTACGGGTGATGGATGCTAACCCCATTGTGATACCCCCACGGAGTGAAATGATGATGTGGTGTAGAGCAGCGGTAGGTCTCAGAGGACAAGATTACCAGGCTGTACTAGAGCCCACTCATTCAGACCACTGGCCCACGATTCTGACAGCCAGGGGGGTAGTTGATGTACACAAGGGACGAGTGCCTGTACGAGTGTTGAACTGTGGGGAGGAGGAAGCCAGACTACCAAGGTACGCTACCATAGCCAAACTGTTTACATGCTCAGATGACGCCATAACACCTGTAGGTCCCCTGACACAAGCTGACTCAAAAGAGGGCGAGACCTCCCAAAAGCAGTTAGAGGATTGGTGCCAGAAACTACACGTGGGGACTGACTCTACACCCGACTACCAGAAACATGGGGTTTACAGGGTCGTGCAGGAATACGAGCAGGTCTTTAGTAAGAACCCACTAGACTTTGGTAGGATCAAAGGGGTGCAACATCACATACCCACAGGCAGTCATCCTCCCATTAGGGAAAGACATAGGCCTATTCCACCAGCCCATTACCAGCGCACAAAGGACATGCTGAAGGACATGAAGGAGGCAGGAGTCATAAGGGACAGTTGCAGCCCCTGGGCAGCTCCCCTGGTCCTGGTAAGAAAGAAGGATGGCACGATGAGGATGTGTGTGGATTACAGACGGATAAATCAGATAACACACAAGGATGCCTACCCTTTGCCAAGGATAGAGGAATCCCTCGCTGCCTTGAAAGCCTCTAACTACTTTTCTACCCTAGACCTTACTAGTGGCTACTGGCAAGTATCTGTAGCAGAAGAAGATCGGGAGAAGACGGCCTTCACCACCCCAATGGGCCTCTGTGAGTTCAACAGCATGCCATTTGGACTCTGCAATGCCCCCGGGACCTTCCAGAGGCTTATGGAATGCTGCCTAGGGCACCTCAACTTTGAAACCGTCCTGCTCTACCTGGATGATGTCATCGTGTACTCCAAGACCTATGAGGACCACCTGAAACACCTGGCTGAAGTCTTTGAAGCACTATCCCGATATGGAATGAAGCTGAAACCATCCAAGTGCCATCTACTGAAGCCAAGGGTCCAGTACCTAGGTCACGTGGTCAGTGCAGAAGGAGTAGCACCGGACCCAGAGAAGGTCACAGTCATCCAGGAATGGCCCACACCTACTACCGTCCGGGAGGTACGTCAGTTCCTTGGCTTGGTGGGCTACTACAGAAGGTTCATCAAGGGCTACACGAAAATGGCGGCGCCTTTGCAAGAGCTCCTGGTAGGCCACCCAAAGAAGAGAGGAAAGATCTCCGGCCCGCCATTTCACTGGGGAGAAGCAGAAGAACACTCCTTCAGACAAATGAAAGGGGCCTTGACGGGTGAAGAGATCCTAGCCTACCCTGACTACGGTCTGCCATTCGTACTGTACACAGATGCCAGTAATGTGGGACTGGGAGCAGTGCTTTCACAGGTGCAGGGAGGCAAAGAGCGTGTGATTGCTTACGCCAGCAGGAAGCTCAGGCCTACCGAAAGAAACCCAGAGAATTATAGCTCATTCAAGCTAGAGTCCCTGGCCATGGTATGGGCTATCACAGAGCGGTTCAAGCACTACTTGGCAGCCACCAAATTCACTGTCTTCACGGACAACAACCCCCTGACCCACTTGGATACTGCTAAATTGGGTGCCATGGAGCAGCGTTGGGTAGCCCGACTGGCGAATTATGACTTTACTGTCAAGTATCGAGCTGGCCGCAAGAACGGCAACGCAGATGCTCTGTCCAGGATGCCTCACCTAGCAGACGAGGGTGAAGATGAAGATGATCTGGAAGAGATTGAGCTGCCAGCGTTCCATCGCCATGGAGCAAAACAGTGTCGGCAGTCGCGTGCCAACCGCCAAGAGGTGACCCTGAACCCACTACCTCATTACAACTGGAAGGAGACCCAGGAAAATGATCCAGCGGTGGGCTTGGTAAAGAAACTGATCAGCCAGCCTGGCGCCAGCCTTGACAAAGGAGCCCCACCTGAGGCACAGTACCTATGGAAGGAGAGGGGTCGATTATTCATCTATCAAGACAAACTTTACAGGAGCATCATTGACCCGAGGACGCATGAGAAGGTGTGGCAAGTGATTGTACCACAGAAGGATACGAGGATGGTGCTAGAAGCCTATCACAATGGTGCAGGCCACTTTGGTTGGAAGAAACTGGAGGCCCTACTTAAAGTAAGATTCTACTGGGTGGGCATGAGATCTGCCCTAGAGAAGTGGTGTCGAAACTGCGGGCCTTGCAATCTTAGAAGAAAAGACCAGCACCGCCAGAGAGCACCACTCCAGCCCATCCAAACTAAACGGCCCCTGGAGATCGTGGCCCTGGACCATGTAAAGTTGGCACCCAGCAGACAAGGCTACAACTACGCTCTCACTATGGTTGACCACTACTCCAGATTCCTGGTGGTAGTACCAGTCAAGGACTTGACAGGTCAAACTGCAGCCAAAGCTTTCCAGACACACTTCTGTCGACCACATGGCTATCCAGATCAAGTGCTCACTGACCAAGGACCAGCCTTTGAAGCTGAAGTGTTTAAGGAGTTTTGTAACCTATACGGCTGCCAGAAGATCCGTACTACGCCTTACCATCCTCAGACCAATGGCATGTGTGAGAAGATGAACCACATCATTCTCGATCTTCTGAAGACGCTCCCACTAGAAGAACGAAGTCAGTGGCCGGAAAAGCTGCCCGATCTAGTGGACATGTATAACAACATCCCTGTGAGTTCCACGAACTGCACACCGGCATACCTGATGAGGGCCAGACCAGGGAGATTGCCAGTAGATCTGGAAATGGGAGTTGAGACCCCTGAAGACCATCTACAAGGTGCTGATTGGGATTCCAACCGCCAAGCCCAATACAAGAAAGTACAAGAGTGTGTGGAGCGAAGCCTGACTCAGCAGCGTGAGAAACAAGAAAAGGCCTACAATCGAAAAGCACCTGCTGTTCCTTTGATGCCAGGAGATATAGTTCTCAAGGGAAAGAGAAGGCGTCATAAACTTGACAATCACTGGGAAGAAGAACCCTATACTGTGTTACCATCAACGCTTAGCAATGAAAAGACATGCCTTATCAGCAAAGATGGAGGAAAAACAACAGCTGTCGTTTCTAGAGATCGCCTAAAGAAATGTCCTGAACAACTAAGAATCCCTGAAGAAATTCCCAACCCTGTGCCAGTTCAAGAACCAAAAGAAAGGATGATCCATACTGCGCTTGGAGATTTTCCAGCAAGTTGGCCTCAATACAATGGAGCAGTTGTTATTCCAGTCATTACATTCACTCAATCTAGAGAAGTAGGAGACCTAGAAGCACCTGTTCAGAACCTAGAAGTGCCAAATGTAGCTGAAGCAGAAAACCACGCATTGGTATCAGTACCCAGTACACCCAGAATTCACATTGAGACACATACATCGGGTGGGAGGACACAACCTCAGACAGATGACAGTATAGTACTGCGTAGATCAACCCGCAGCAACTTTGGTCAGCTCCCATTACGCTATAGACAAAGTACAGTTTAGTTGAAAGTGACGGTATGAAGTGTAATGTTTAACCTGTTATAGTTAAGCAACGTTTAAGCGAAATGTGCCCACAAGGACTATTGTGAGACTTCCTTAAAATGTTAGACCACTGGTTATGAACTGGCTTTAACCACAAACTTTGCATTGTAAAAAGTTGCCTTCTTGGTACCAACCACAGGGTCTGCCTGTTGAGGGGCATGGCTCTGCACCAACAAGGGGGCACGCCTGTTTATGGGGCCTGCCCTCCAACACTCGGAAGCGGGTACGCCTGTTTATGGGGCCTACCTTACACCACTCCCCTCAGGAGAGGAAGATTGGAGGAAAGGTCTGGGGAATGTGATGGCCCAGACCTGGTTACCAAAAGGACCGGTGACCTACCTCCTGAAGGTTTTTGGGTGGGTTTCGGACATGTGGGTGGTTGGTGGTGGAATGGTACCTGGCATGTTTAAATGTAAATAATTGCCCCTGTGTGGGAAAAGTTTGTAATTACCTTTTTTCTTTCTCTTGTCTTTGCAGCCCGAGGACGTGCTGATGATAACTAAGGGGGAATGTGGCGCCCCTGACCTGGTCAGGCGCCACAGAGTATTGCACCCATGCGGGAGCAATGCTTCCAGGTAATCTCCAAAGGCCAGGATGAGGTGCACACACAAACATATAGTGACCAGGCCTCCCACATCACCAGAGGGGACCCTTGGGTAGCCAGAAGGGGTTAACTTTCAATTCCCAGCTAGGGGTGTGTTCAGGGGCTGGTTGCTAGGAAGCAGGGCAGAGAGAGAGAGAGGAAGTGAGGGGTCGAGAGGAAGAAGTTGAAGTGTATGGAGGGGGAGCAGAGAAGCTCCCGTGCAGACAGGTCCTGAGGAGTGCTGTAGCTGAAAGCGGAGGAGAACGGAGTACTGTGGGTCGGCCTGAAGAGCATCCAGAGAAAGAGGGGTGGCTGAGTACGGAGATCCCGGTATCCGAGCACACAAGGGGAACTAGGTCCCCAGTACAGGCAGCAGATCATCCAGAGCTGCTTAACCTACAGGTTGGGGGGGTACTTCATGCCCTCACCACGACTACACAGAGCTTGAGCCAAGCAGCACACCAGGCCCATAAGGGGACAGGGCCAGAAGCCATCCCACCAAGGCCACGCTGCCGGCAGACGAGCCAGAGAGAGGGGAGCAGGGTGGTAACAGCTTCCCTGGAGGGGTCCTACCACGCTTCAAGCAAAGGATCCTCCTAAAACAGAAAGAGTGCAAGGAAGGCGAGTGGACAGCTACCCTCAGAACGGCCTCCTGGAATTCCTGGTTCCACCTGGTTATCACAGTGTCGCCCGGGCATCTCACCGTGACCTCCAAACAGTGAGTAAACACGTTAAAAGACTTCTTGGACTGTGTTTGAGTCATTCTGCGACTTGTGGTACTACAAACTCACACCGGGCCCTGGGGCTTGCCTCACTCTCAGGAGGCTACTATATCCGACTGCACCCACCATCAGCCCCAGGCGTCCCCTAACCTGCAGTGGCGGTCCCCACTGACCGCAATACTGAGAGTGGCGTCACGATCAAAACTGAAGATTCCCTACCTGTGACCAGCACCAGCTACGTGGAGTCCCTGAAGGTATGCACCGATACAACACCTGTGGGGCTTCACATATGTATATAGCAGAGCTATGTGTGTATGTATATAGCAGAGCTATGTGTGTATGTATATAGCAGAGCTATGTGTGTATGTATATAGCAGAGCTATGTGTGTATGTATGTAGCAGCGCTGTGTCTGTATGTATGCAGCATAGCAGTGTGTGTCTCTGTATGTATGCATGTATGATGTGTATCTATGTATGTCAGTGTATATGACTGTATAGATGTGTCAGTTCTATATGTATTTTTGTGAGTTTGTCGTTAAATATGTATATGTATGTGTACGTATGTGTGTCTGCGTGTGGATGGGGCCCACTGGGACTCTTCCGCCCGGGGCCCACAAAAACCTGGAGCCGGCCCTGGTCATGTCCCTCGCAGTTCCAGCTAAATTGCACTGCAGCTCTCACACACAGATTGGGTACCAGTATCACTACCACAAATCACCATGTGGAGCCAACTGCTGTAGAATGCAGGGGGACCTGACAGCAACACAGATTTGTATATGAGAGTCCATTCACATGCCAACCCTAATTATTTGGGGTCTGGTAAGTGCAATTCATTTAGGGGGTGTCTGCTTTCTTTTGGGGGTAAACGTAGCAGTACATAGAGAATAATATATTTAAGCAGATAATTTAAATCTGTATAAATATAGTATGTACCCACCACTATAGGATGGGTTCTGCACCATGAGAACAGCAGATCAGATAAGAAAATGTGCATCTGAACCAGTAATGGGATTAACACAAAATGTTGATGTTCCAGAATGTGATGACAGGATTAGATTTGAGTAAACGTTGATTATTTTGTTCAAGAATAAATATGGATTTTTATACATGGGAAAATAAAAGAGACCCCCTGAAAATAAGAGTATTTTTTCAGGGAAGCACGGTATATGCTAACCACGGATTCGGCAGTATGTATCAGCTATCAGGTTCGCTTTAAGTTATTCGGAGATGCTCTTTGATAACACTTTTTAATTCTTTTATCTTTTTTTTCCCTGAGGAACTGGACTGACTACAAACAAGGATTTGGTGACTTCACTACAGCAAAGGGTGAATACTGGCTTGGAAATGACAATTTGCATTTCCTAACATTACAAGGTACATTCCATTTTTAATTTAATGTCCCTTATCCTACTGTACACTCAGATATGGTATTTTATTTGAATACCTTTATCTATGGAAATTAGGACCCATATAATTAATTGTATTATTGCTCATTGTAACCTTTCTGATGTACAGTCATGGCCAAAAGTTTTGAGAATGCTACAAATATTAATTTTTACAAAGTCTACTGCTTAAGTTTTTCTAATGGCAATTTGCATATACTCCAGAATGTCATAACAGCAATTACTTGCAAAGTCAATATTGGCTAAAAAAATGAACTTTAACCCCCCAAAACACATTTCATCATCATTGCATTCCTGCCTTAAAAGGAGCAGCTAACATTGTTTTAGTGATTGTTCCATTAACACAGGTGTGGGTGCTGATGAGGACAGGGCTGGCAATCAATCAGTCATGATTAAGTAAGAATGACACCACTGGACACTTTAAAAGGAGGCTGGTGCTTGGTATCATTGTTTCTCTTCAGTTAACCATGGTTATCTCTAAAGAAACACGTGTAGCCATCATTGCTCTGCACAAAAATGGCCTAACAGGGAAGAGTATCGCAGCTACAAAGATTGCACCTCAGTCAACAATCTATCGCATCATCAAGAACTTCAAGGAGAGAGCTTCCATTGTTGCCAAAAAGGCTCCAGGGCGCCCATGAAGGACCGGCAAACGCCAGGACCGTATCTTAAAACTGTTTCAGCTGCGGGTTCGGACTACCAGCAGTGCCGAGCTAGCTCAGCAATGGCAGCAGGCTGGTGTGAGTGCTTCTGCATTC
>NW_027444799.1:0-16848 GCF_048569485.1 Anomaloglossus baeobatrachus | reverse complement strand
CCTCAGGACAACAGGCAAGAACATAAATAATCTCGCAGGAATTAATTTATTACTTCTCGGTGTGGTGATAGTGCAGCAGGATACCCTGGTTTCTTTTCTGATTTGACTTTAAACAATATAGGACAGCTCATATGATGATGTCTTGTCTTTCGAAGCTTCTGATAGGTCAAGGGCATAACAAGTACATTAAATATGAGGCAGTGAGTGAGAACCAATAAGTGACTTTGTAATCCACACAGGTGAGCAGCATCAGGGTGAAAATACGGAAAATGTCACATATTGCCACATTTTCGCAGAAGCTCTGATGTATGTGGGTAATTTTTAAAGAAGCTCTTCATCACCAAAAACCAGCACATGCACCAGGCAAGGGATGTGTGTCAAGCCACCTAGATCCAGAGATACGAGGTGTGGGCATAAAACAACAGATGAATGGCTGTTGAATGTGAACCTACAATTCGGCCATTAACACACACCACCAGGCCGAATTGTAGGTTCACATTCAACAGCCATTCATCTGTTGTTTTATGCCTACACCTCTTACGTAGTGTGAGGTTTGTCCCTGAGGCAGATTAGTTTAAGAATGGCCTGCTGTTGATTACCCCTGGTTGTGCTGAAATTGGTGGTGCAGGTTTTACTCTGACCAGATGAGAATGAGGTGGAAGAGGTGAAGGAAGCAGAGTAGAAGGAGGAAGGAATACTGACCGACGGTGGTGGGATATGCGCTTGAATGCCTGGCGCCTCAAGTCTAGCCGCCACTACTTTTACCAATTTTACAGATAAAAATATACTATCTCTAACCATGCTTACTGATCCAAGTATCCGTAGTTACATGGACCTGTCCACTTATAGAATTGCGAACTGAAAAATGGATTTGTTCCAGCATCCCCTTTTCGATCTGGGAGCACGTTGGATCCCGACTGGTGATTGGGATATATAATATACCACCTTATCCTAATCTGCCAGTCCCCCCATAACAGATGGTGTTTCTTCAGCAGATGTTACTGTTGCTTTACCGCCAACTCCACGGACACAAACTTTTTTCCCTTTCCAACACGCCTGTTCCCCTTTCCACCAGCATCTGACCTTTTTCCACTCATTTAGTATATGACCAAATTTGCAACTCTGCAGGGACACCTTACTCAATGCTGTCTCAGCACAGCACTCAGCCCTTGGTCCCTCAGAAGTAAAAGACCATTTCCTCCTAGCCATGACAAAGCGGTGAGATTCATTCTGTGCAGCACTGGTGTTTAGTGGAAAAGCTGATCTAAGATTGTGTAACAGCTTCTGCTGATACTCCTGCATATGTGCGTCCCTTTCTATGGCAGAAATTATTTCGCCAAATTTGGACACAGACACAACTTAAGTGGCATCAATTTTCCCACAGTAGAAAACTTAGAATGGTTATTTTCATGAAGCACATTCAAAAATCCACAAGCCTTTAGTCTCCCCAGGATGACATAGGGGTAGAAAAGTCCTTGCAGATCCATGAATTGTTCATCTTCATGAATGTTAGTCTGTCCACATTGTCACTGGACAGACGCGTGCACTTATCTGTCAGCACACACCCAGCAGCATTGAAGACATGTTCTGAGAGAACGCTGCTGGCTGCGGGACACTTCAAGATCTCCAAGGCGTAAGTGGAGAGCTTAGGCCATTTTTCCAGATTGGAAGCCCAAAATGAGCAAGACTCCAGTTGCACAGTCATGACATCGATGTTCACTTAGAGATACTCCTGTATCATCCTCTCCAGGCGTTGTCTATGTGTCAGACTTGTTGTGTCTTCTGGCCTTGCAAAGGATGGTGTAAAAAATTCATGAAACGATTCCATAAAATTGCTGTTACCACCAGATACGGTGTTACTGGTACAGTTTGAGTGATGACTCGACAGTCCCATGGTTGGCAAGTTAGAAATGTGAGATTCCCTCTGTGCAGCACTGGTGTTTAGTGGAAAAGCCGATCTAAGATTGCGTGCCAGCTTCTGCTGATACTCATGCATACATGCGTCCCTTTCTATGGCAGGAATTATTTCGACAAATTATGTCTTGTACACCTTGCTGTGTTGTTGGCGGTAAGGTGAGAATCATGCTTCCTTCCTCTGCCCTTCCCCCAAACTTGCACAACAGAAATGTGATCAAGGTCTCCATCATCTACTGATTCTTTCATGCCCATCAAAAGTTTGTCCTCCATTTCTTCCTGGGCTCCTGCACCTTCCTCAATAGTGTGGCTGCTACCATGCGCCTTTGCTAATCCCTCTCCTCCACCGTCCCATGCCTGCCGCCTTGGTCCTGCTGACCGTCTGGACCTTGGAGATCTTGTTATCCCTTCTGCATATGACTCCTCCTCATGGCTCCAGCATGTGAATGATCGGAATTGTCATGCTGATAATGGCATCGTCAGCGCTAAACATCTTCATCGCCATTTCGAAACTGTGCAGAAGGGTGCATAGGTCCTTGATCTGAGACCACTCCAGTAGCGGGATCTGCCCCACCTCTGGATCTCATTGGCCCAGGCTATACGTCATAATGTATTGCATCAGGGCTCGTCGTTACTGCCACAGTCGCTGCAACATGTGCAGATTCAAATTGCTGCGTGTCGGCACATCGCATTTCAGATGGTGAACAAGAAAGACTTCTGGAGGGATGCACGTTGTTGAGCTGCAGGGTGTGAATGGCAGACATGAGCACATAGTGAACGTGCTCTCTGCAGAAGCCCATGTAGGCCGGGATAGTGGTTTAAAAATTGCTGGACAACCAGGTTCAACACGTGAACCATACAAGGCACGTGTGTCACATTGCCCTGGCGAAGGGCCGCACCCTGTTTTGCAGCCTTGTCGCAAACAGCCTTCCCTGTCTGCAGGTTGAGTGGAGACAACCATTGATGAAACTCGGTCTCCAGAGCTAACCGTCTACAACTCCTTAGCAATGTGACTCCCATTTCCCATACATTTCAAAGTAAAGCGTCGACCACCTGATGCCGTTGAGCTCTGCTGCTAACATAGTAAGGAGGTGTGTGGGATTCCATATGCAAGGTTACAACAGCAGACCCTTCTCCATCTCTCACCATAGTTACCCAGTGCCCAGTCAGCAACATGTAACGCCCCTGTCATTGCTTACTGTTTAAAGTATCTGTGGGGAAATGCACCCTGTCACACACAGAGTTTCTCAAGCAAGCTGTGATGTTGTGTGCGACATGCTGGTGTAGCGCAGGCACACCTTTCTTGGAGAAGTAGTGGCGACTGGGCATCTGCTCTTAGGGCACTGCGATAGACATAAGGTCTTGAAAATCCTCTGTGTCCACCGGGCAGAAAGGCAGCATTTCTGTAGCCAACAGCTTGCAGATGCTGAAAGTCAACCTCTTAGGCATGTCATGCCCTTCTAAAATCATGTAAAACACAACAAGGGGACTCCAACAAGACTCTCCATTTTTTCCAAAAATTTGGCCACAGACACCACTTAACCCCTTCACCCCCGGCCACTAAAACACCCTAATGACCGGGACATTTTTTGCAATTCTGACCAGTGTCACTTTGACAGATTATAACTCTGGAACGCTTCAATGGATCCTGGCGATTCTGAGATTGTTTTTTCATGACATATTTTACTTCATGTCAGGTGAAAATTTAGGCCTATACTTTTTGCGTTTATTTGTGAAAATTTAGGAAATTGTGCGAAAATTTTGAAAATTTCGCAATTTTCAAACTTTGAAAATCTATGCCCATAAATCTGAGAGATATGACACACAAAATAGTTACGAAATAACATTTCCCACTTGTCTACTTTACATCAGCGCAATTTTCGAAATAATTTTTTTTTTCGTTAGGAAGTTAGAAGGGGTCAAAGTTCATCAGCAATTTCTAATTTTTCCAACAAAATTTACAAAATAATTTTTTTAGGGACCACATCACATTTGAAGTGACTTTGAGAGGCCGAGGTGACAGAAAATACCCAAAAGTGACCCCATTCTAAAAACTGCACCCCTCACACTGCTCAAAACCACATCCAAGAAGTTTATTAACCCTTTAGGTGCTTCACAGGAACCAAAGCAATGTGGAAAGAAAAAATGAAAATTTTACTTTTTAACACAAAAATGTTACTTTAGCCATAAAATTTTCATTTTTACAAGGGAGAAAAGAGAAAGTGCACCCTACAATTTATTGTGCATTTTCTCCTGAGTACGCTGATACCCCATATGGGGTAAAAAACAATTGTTTGGGTGCACGGCAGAGGTCGAAAGCCAAGGAGCGCCATTTGAATTTTTGAACGCAAAATTAGCTGCACTCATTAGCGGACGCCATGTCGGGTTTGAAGACCCCCTGAGGTGCCTAAACAATGGAGCTCCCCCACAAGTGACCCATTTTGGAAACTAGAGCCCTCAAATAATTTTTCAAGATGTTTGGTGAGCACTTTGAATACCTGGGGGCTTCACAGAAGTTTATAACGTTGAGCCGTGAAAAGAAATTTTTTTTTTTTTTACCACAAAACTGTTGCTTCAACTAGGTAGCTTTTTTTTTCACAAGGGTATCGGGAAAAAATGCAACATAAAATGTATTGTCCATTTTCTCCTGAGTACGCAGATACCTCATATGTGGTGGAAATCAAATGTTTGGGCACACGGCAGATCTCGAAAGGGAAGGAGCGCCATTTGAATTTTTGAATGCAAAATTAGCTGCACTCATTAGCGGACGCCATGTCAGGTTTGAAGACCCCCTGAGGGGCCTAAACAATGGAGCTCCCCCACAAGTGACCCCATTTTGGAAACTAGAGCCCTCAAATAATTTTTCTAGATGTTTGGTGAGCACTTTGAACACCTGGGGGCTTCACAGAAGTTTATAACGTTGAGCCGTGAAAAGAAAAAAATTTTTTTTTACCACAAAACTGTTGCTTCAACTAGGTAGCTTTTTTTTCACAAGGGTATCGGGAAAAAATGCAACATAAAATGTATTGTCCATTTTTTCCTGAGTACGCAGATATCTCATATGTGGTGGAAATCAAATGTTTGGGCACACGGCAGAGCTCGAAAGGGAAGGAGCGCCATTTGAATTTTTGAACGCAAAATTAGCTGCACTCATTAGTGGACGCCATGTCGGGTTTGAAGACCCCCTGAGGTGCCTAAACAATGGAGCTCCCCCACAAGTGACCCCATTTTGGAAACTAGAGACCTCAAATATTTTTTCTAGATGTTTGATGAGCACTTTGAACACCTGGGGGCTTCACAGAAGTTTATAACGTTGAGCCGTGAAGAGAAAAAAAAACATTTTTACCACAAAACTGTTGCTTCAACTAGGTAGCTTTTTTTTCACAAGGGTATCGGGAAAAAATGCAACATAAAATGTATTGTCCATTTTCTTCTGAGTACGCAGATACCTCATATGTGGTGGAAATCAAATGTGTGGGCACACGGCAGAGCTCGAAAGGGAAGGAGTGCCATTTGAATTTTTGAACGCAAAACAATGGAGCTCCCCCACAAGTGACCCCATTTTGGAAACTAGAGCCCTCAAATAATTTTTCTAGATGTTTGGTGAGCACTTTGAACACCTGGGGGCTTCACAAAAGTTTATAAAGTTGAGCTGTGAAAAGAATTTTTTTTTTTTTACCACAAAACTGTTGCTTCAACTAAGTAGCTTTTTTTTCCACAAGGGTATCAGGAAAAAATACACCATGAAATTTATAGTGCATTTTTTCCTGAGTACGAAGATACCTCATATGTGGTGGAAAGTAATTGTTTGGGCGCATGGCGGGGCTCAGAAGAGAAGGAGCACCATTTGACAGCAAAATTTGTTTGAATCATTAGCGGATACCATGTCACGTTTGGAGACCCCCTGAGGTGCCTAAACAGTGGAGCTCCCCCACAAGTGACCCCATTTTGGAAACTAGACCCCTCAAGGAGTTTATCTAGATGTTTGGTGAGCCCCAAGGGGCTCCACAGAAGTCGATATTGTTGAGCCATGAATACAATTTTCTTTTGTTTTACCACAGAACTGTTACTTGAACCAGGTAGCTTTTTTTTCACAAGGGTATCAGGAAAAAATGCACCATAAAACGTATTGTGCAATTTCTCCTGAGTACGCAGATACCTCACATGTGGTGGAAAGTAATTGTTAGGTGCATGGCGTGGTTCAGAAGAGAAGGGCACCATTTGACAGCAAAATTGGTTGGAATCATTAGCGGACGCCATGTCACATTTTTAGACCCCCCCCTATGGTACCTAAACAGTGGAGCTCCCCCACAAATTACCCCATTTTGGAACTAGACCCCTCAAGGAATTTATCTAGATGTTTAGTGAGCCCCTTGTACCCCCAGGGGCTCCACTGAAAGTTGATAACGTTGAACCGTGAAAATTATTTATTTTTTTTTAAATTTTTGCAGCAACAAGGTAGCTTTTTTTTTTTCTTTTTACAACGGTATCAGGAAAAAATGCACCATAAAACGTATTGTGCAATTTTTCCCGAGTACGCAGATACCTTAAATGTGGTGGAAATCAATTGTTTGGGCGCATGGCGGGGCTCAGAAGACAAGGAACGCCATTTGACTTTTCAAACGCACAGACGCAGTGCACTGATCGGCCGCTGAAGGAGGCACGGTCGGATGAGATACAAAAAGCGCTGGGGATACGGAAAAAAAAAAAGTCACGCCAAAAATTGAGCAGGGATGCTGATCCGCGCTCAGCGGGACGCACGGACAAATGCGATACTTTTTTTTCCGTATCCCCGACGCTTTTTGTATCGCATCAGCCCGTGCGTCCCGCCGAGCGTTGATCATCCCTGCTCAATTTTTGGCGTGACAAAAAGCAACGGGGATACGAAAAAAAAAAGTCACGACAAAAATTGAGCAGGGATGCCGATCCGTTATGTGCATCCCTGATCAGCGCTCGGCGGGACACATGGACTGATGCGATACAAAAAGCGTTGGGGATACAGAAAAAAAAGTATCGCATCAGTCCGTGCGTCCCGCCGAGCGCTGATCAGGGATGCACATAACGGATCGGCATCCCTGCTCAATTTTTGGCGTGACAAAAAGCATCGGGGATACGGAAAAAAAAGTCACGCCAAAAATTGAGCAGGGATACCGATCCGTTATGTGCATCCCTGATCAGCGCTCGGCGGGACGCACGGGATGATGCGATACAAAAAGCGTCGGGGATACGGAAAAAAAAGTACGCATCAGTCCATGCGTCCCGCCGAGCGCTGATCAGGGATGCACATATCGGATCGGCATCCCTGCTCAATTTTTGGCGTGACAAAAAGCATCGGGGATACGGAAAAAAAAGGATACGCTTTTTGTATCGCATCAGTCCGTGCGTCCCGCCGAGCGCTGATCAGGGATGCACATAACGGATCAGCATCCCTGCTCAATTTTTGGCGTGACTTTATTTTCCGTATCCCCGATGCTTTTTGTCACGCCAAAAATTGAGCAGGGATGCAAATCCGTTATGTGCATCCCTGATCAGCGCTCGGCGGGACGCACGGACTGATGCGATACAAAAAGCGCCGGGGATACGGGAAAAAAAAGTCCCGCCGAAAACTGACCACGGATGCAGATACATTATCTGCATCCCTGATCAGCGCTCGGCGGGACGCACGGACACATGAGGTCTAAAAATGGACAGGGGATAGAGGAAAAAAAAGAAAAAAAAAAAAAGTTATACTCACAGTACCCAGAGGATTAGCAGGAGGAACAGAAGGCAAGGAACAGCTTTACAGGAGCAGCAGGCAGGAAGTTGGACAGCTCAGCAGAAGACCCAGGAAGAAGGACCCAGCGATGGAGGCAGATGTGATCGGCCGGTGAAGACAGGTAAGAGGACGTCGGGGGGACAGCAGAGGGGGAGGGGGACAGCAGAGGGGGAGGGGGACAGCAGAGGGGGAGAGCAGAGGAGGAGGGAGATACCGGAGGAGCTGCAGAATAGAGATCACGGGGGAGGCCGGCAGATTGGGATGTCGGGGGGCAGATCGGGATGTCGGGGGGCAGATCGGGATGTCGGGGGGGCAGATTGGGATGTCGGGGGGGCAGATCGCAGGGGGGCACGGAGGGGCCATTACGGGAGCACGCAGGAGCAATCACAAGAGCGCGCAGGGGCTGCAAGGAGAGCAGAGGAGGAGGGAGATACCGGAGGAGCTGCAGAATAGAGATCACGGAGGAGGCCGGCAGATTGGGATGTCGGGGGGGGCAGATCGGGATGTCGGGGGGGCAGATCGGGATGTTGGGGGGCAGATCGCAGGGGGGCACGGGCAGGGGCCATTACGGGAGGGCGCAGGAGCAATCACAAGAGCGCGCAGGGGCTGCAAGGTGAGCACAATACTCACCGCTCCTGCTCCTGCTCCGTGACGTGACAGCAGCGGCAGCAGCAGCGGTGGTATGGTACCACTAGTACCAGCCAGTGCTGCACACTGCAGACATGTTGGGGGAGGGTCCCCAGACCAGCACAGGCCTGGGGAGGGCGGCCACCAGCAAATCAAACCGCCCCACTGCACACTGATTGGAGCGATTGCGCGTCATAGCACGATCGCTCCAATCAGTGCTGCAGGGGCTGGGGGTGGCATGTTTGAGATCCACCTATGATCTGCTGTACCTGCTACAGCACATCATAGCCGGATCTCACAGTATCGCACTATTTCCGGCATTATTTTTACCGAAATCAGTGCGAAAGATGTGGTTGGCGGTTCAGATTTGAACAGCCAATCACATCGATCGTCGATGGGTGGTGGCGATGCCACCCCCCTGGGGTGAAGCAAAGGTCCCCTGCTGTAAGAAACAGCAGGGGACATCATTTGAAAGCCGTTGCTATGGCCACGGCAATCAAATGAACTTTAGGCAGTAAAATTACGTCCCTGGTCGTTAAGTCCCGTTAAAATAGGACGTATTTTTACTGCCCGCGGTCGTGAAGGGGTTAAGTGACATCAATTGTCCCACAGTTGCAAACTTAAAATGGTTATTTGCATGAAGCACATTCAAAAATCCACAAGCCTTTTGTCTCCCCAGGATAACAAAGGGGTAGAAAAGTCCTTGCAGATCCATGATTTGTTCATCTTGATGAACGTTAGTCTGTCCACATTGTCACTGGACAAACGCGTGCGCTTATCTGTCAGCACACCTGCAGCAGCTCTGAATACACATTCCAAGAGAACGCTGGCTGCGGGACACGACAAGATCCCCAAGGCATAAGTGGCAAGCTCAGGCCATTTTTTCAGATTGGAAGCCCAAAATGAGTAAGGCACAAGTTGCACAGTCATGCAACTTGCCTTAGTCACACATAAAACCAGATATAAAGGGGAGAAGTTGATTCAATACTTGCATTTTTTGTATGTGTGTGCCACAATAAGCATGGAGACCAGAAAGTGGAGAAGAGAACTGTCTGAGGACTTGAGAACTAAAGGATCAACAATTTCAAGGTGACAAGTCCAACTCCAAAGATCTCAATGTTCCTTTGTTGATGGTGCACAACATAATTAAGACGTTTCCAACTAATGGCACTGTAGCTACTCTCCATGGATGTAAACGTCAGAGAAAAATTGATTGGAGGTTGCAACACAGTATACTCTGAATGATGGATAAGCAGCCCCAAGCAAGTTCCAAAGAAAATTAAATTTTCCTTCTGGCTCATAGTGCATCAATGTCAGTGCTAAACAACTGTCAACACTTGAATGAAATTAAATACTATGTCAGGAGACCCAGGAGGACCCCACTGCTGATGCACAGACATAAAAAGGCTAGACCCAATTTTCCAAAATGTACATGAGTAAGCCAAAATCATTCTGAGAAACCATCTTGTGGACAGATGAGACCAAGAGAGAGCATTTTGCTAAAACACATAATTCTACTGTTTACCAAAAACAGAATGAGACTTAGAAAGAAAATAACACAGTACCTACAGTCGAATATGTGTCATGGCTCAACTCCAGAGCTCAATCCAGTTACCTCTGGTTGTTTGGTCTGTTTCCCTCTTCGTTTCACCACAGCATGTTTTGTCTCGGTCCAACAGCTGTTTTTTCTCTTGTCTTTCCTTTCTTCTGCCTATCCTTGGTGTTTTATTTCAAGTCAGGGTTGTTTACTTTCTTGTTTTGTTTGCCCTATCACATCCTAGGAGGGGTTATTTATACTGGCCATGAACATGCTTTCACTCCTTTCTTTTTTCCAATGTTTATAGATGTTTGGAGTCCCAGCTTCTCAGTTTAGGATAATCTTGCTGAGTAATTGATTTTGCTTTTCTCTGCAGATTTTTTGTGTTTTTCCCTTTCCAGCAGTCTCCCATTCTGTTTCATTTATGATTTGGAGGAGTTCCACTCATTCTTAAGTCTTTTTGGGACTGTTTCAGTTTTTTCCGTCTTTCCTGTACAAATATGTGAACATGTTTTTAGCCCTGTGTCTCACCCTCTGCCTAAAGATAATTGATTGCCCTCAGTGAGAGAAATAAAATTATAATGTTGTAGTTGTGATACCTTTTAATGGCTAACTAAAATAAAATAAAATAGGATGTTACAAAACAAGCTTTCCAAACATCTCAGGTCCCTACATGAGGCTCATCAGGCTATGACAAAATATCTGAAGATATTTAAAAAAAACTGACCCACACATCCAATAAGTGTGAATAGGTGCTAGCTGACAAAATATAGTAAATATAAGATGAATACAGCTGCACACTAAAATGCCATCAATGTATAAGGGAACTCTGGTACTGCATTACTGTTATATGAAAAAATTAGGTTTATGTATTGGCAAATGCATATAAGCCCGGACACCAACGGCAAGGTAATCTCAATAATCCGGGTACCTAACTTAAATGCCACTATCTAGGTTAAAAACATCCGTGTCTGGCAGCTAGACCAAATCTCTAACTTGAAATGCCACTATTTGGACTAACCTCCATGTTGGGCAGTTAGGACTCCTGCTATAAAGGTTATGAACACAGCCTGGTTTATAGGGCGGAGTGCTCAGTTAGAAAGAGACTCACTACAAATATTTAAAAAAGACTGACCCGCACATCCAACAAGTGTGAAGAGGTGCTGGATAGCTGTAGTGAGTTTCTTTCTGTGTGAGCACTCCACCCTATAAACCAGGCTGTGTTCATAACCTTAATAGCACAACAAACAACAAATGTTCGGGTACTTAACGTATGAACACCGTTCACGGTGTTGTGCTCTGCACAAGTAAAAAAATAAAAGATACAGCTCACCGTATGATATAATGCTGGTAAATTGATGGTGTAGAGAAGGTCAGATGGTGCATGGAATAAGGGAGGCTGTGCTCTGGTACACTTGGTGCTCAGCCCAGTGCAAGCCGGATGTAGTTTGCAGCCCCCCAAAAAATAGAAGTGTTCTGTTTATGGCTGTCTGCATGTGGGCAGAGACCCAAACTGCCCAATTAATGACTTCAATTGGGGTTCAGGTAAGGTCAGGGTCCAAAACCAAACTTTATTTAAAGTCAGGATGAACCTACCAACCTGACCTTCAGCAGGTCTACTCATTTCTAGTGAGCTGTCATCTTTTTCTATACACTTGTGCTTCCTTGCTCATCAAAACGCTGCCTGACATTCACCGCATTGCAGTCATTAGAAGCAATTCTTGTTGCCAAGAATAATATGTCGCAAGCCTCATCATCAAAACACAGCCTGAGTGTACAATCATGGAAGATCTGATTACTAGATACAAAAAAGGTGCTGATATCTTTTCCATTACCGTACCTGATTGCACACAGCCTGCAACTGAATTAGACAATCTCATAAAATCTTTAAAGAACCTACAAATGAAAGAATCAAGAACCTGGTTGGATTCTACAACCTTAAAATCCTATGAGGGGTAGTTTATGATCCATAGAGTTCTTTATATCAGAAAGACATATACAATGATTTTTTCAGAGAATTTCAAAGCAGTATGGAACAAGATTATGGATGATTGCTCTTTCAAATTAATTAAGTTAATTATTCAACATAAAGAGGGATTAGCAACCTTCATTAAATCTGATATCACATAAGTAAAAAAAATCTCTAAAAGAATATACATCATTAAGACAGTATGATGATTGGAATAATGTTAGCAAACACAAAATTTCCCAATTTGAAGAACATATATTATTAACTAAAATAATACATTTTGAAAGGGATCACAATGACGATGTCAGAAATGAACTTTACACCTGCAAAAAATATAACAGAAGGAATCAATCATCTACTTCCATCTTGAAAAGCAATAATAAGTGAGGAACCTCTTTTCTTAGCAATAAGAAAGTGAGTTTCTCTGACACTGATATGTCTTAAAAAATACTGACAAAATGACATCTGATAATACCTTAGATTCCTCTCCTGAAACCCACTCAAATATAATTCCAAGGCGCAGGAATTATTCCAACAACAAATTTCCTGAATAAAAATAGCACATTTTCTTTAAACAGTCAAAGAAATGCACATGAGGAGGGGAGGTAGAAAACACAAAAAGAAATCCTCAAAGACCAAAGACATCAATGAAAAAAATGTCAGTTACTTTTCCAGCTATAATCTAAGGCTATGTCCGCACGTTGCTTTTTACCTGCTTTTTTGCTGCTTTTTCAACTGCAGCGTTTAATGCCAAAATGGTTGTGTTCTGCTTTTCAAGCAAAGTCTATGGGAATTTGGGTTTCTTGTCCGCACTATGCAGTTCAAACTGCAGCCTTTTTGTTGTAGAACTTTGGTCAAAAACTCAGCTTTGTAGTGCAAAACCCAAATGGCAAAAACAATTGACATGTCAATTGTTTTTGCCATTTGGGTTTTGCACTGCAAAGCTGAGTTTTTAACCAAAGTTCTGCAACAAAAAGGCTGCAGTTTGAACTGCATAGTGCGGACAAGAAACCCAAATTCCCATAGACTTTGCTTGAAAAGCAGAACACAACCATTTTGGCATTAAACGCTGCAGTTGAAAAAGCAGCAAAAAAGCAGGTAAAAAGCAGGTAAAAAGCAACGTGCGGACATAGCCTGACAGAAGCACATCTTGAGGTTCAGTCCAAAGGGTTAACTTTCTCCCTACTAAACAGTTTGACATCTACTAAACACTATTAGACGTAAACAAATTTGTCCGTAGCCTCACTCTGCAGTGCCACTTTCAAAACTCCTCGGAGGCAAGCTGACACATCTGAATGCATGGGAGCACCGGAGATCAACCTAAGTAAGATTGATTCCTTTGAAGAACTAGGTGTTATTCATGGCCTTAGGAATCATGCTAGTGAATACTGCAACAGAATAAAGACTTGAATCACTCCTCTACAGTTAAAAAAACTTTCCTCACACCCACCAGTATTGGGTTGTGTCCAAGAATTGGTAGAAGTGAACTTAAAATTAAAGCAGAAGATTCCGAATCAACTTCTAAAGTCCAATCTCATTAACGCTTTCACCCTCAGGCAAATTTCCATTTCTCGTTTTTGATTTTTTTTCTCTCCTTCTTTCAAAAGCCATAACTTTTTTATTTTTCCATCTATACAGCCCTATAATGGCTTGTTTTTTGTGTAATGAATTGTACTTTTGAAAGACACCATTCATTCATCCCCATATTGTAGTGGAATACAGGAAACAAATTCCAGGTGCTGTAAAATTGGAAATAAACTTCAGTTGCAGAAATGTTTTGGGGTTTTCTTACTTACTGTGCTAAATATTTGGTAAACTGACCTGGTATTATGATTCCCCAGTTCAGTATGAGTTCATAGATACCAAAAATGAATACTTTTACTGTTATCTAAGTGGTGAAAAAAAATGTAGATGTTTTGTAAAAAAAATAAAAAAAAATAAAAGAACTGTGTCTCTGTCACCATTTTCCAAAGCCTGTAGCATTCTTATTTTTTGCGATCTGGGGCTCAGTGACAGCTGATTATTTCTGTTTTGAGCTGACGTTTTTAATTAAACTATGTTTGGATAGATGCAACTTTTCGATCGCCTGTTCTTGCATTTTAATACAATGCTGCGGTGACCAAAAATGTAATTCTAGTGTTTTGATTTTGTTCTTGCTACGCCGTTTACCAATCAGATTAATTGGTTTTAAATTTTGATAGACTGGCCATTTCTAAACTTGGAGATACCAAATAAGTGTTTTTTTATTATTATAAGTTTTTTTTTCTTTTTTTTAAAAACTTTTTATTTATTGTACAATTTTTAAAGATTTTACTAGTCCTCCTAGGGGACTTTATGCCTGTCTACTATGATCACTTTTCCTGTTCAGAGCGTTGCTTTAGCATTGTAGATTGTAAGCTCTTATGAGTAGGGTTGTCGTTTTTTTGCTATCTTCAATAACTGTTACTTATGACTGTTTCTATATGAATCTCTAAATTGTAAAGTGCTGCAGAATATGTTGGTGCTATAGAAATAAAGATTACTATTATTATTAGCGCTTAGAAACAATTCCTTTTTTTCTAAAATAGTTTCTGTGGTGTAAATGTGGCAGAACATGAAAAATAATATAAATGTAGTATCGCTGTAATTGTACCGACCAGAAGAATAAAGCTGTCCATCATTTTTATGACACGCTGAACGGCGCAAGACAAAACAAAAAACATCAATTCCTTAATTGATGGTACTTCTTAAATCTGCTTCACGAAAAATGGAATAGAAAGTGATCAAAAAATATTATATAGCTCAAAAAGATGCCAAAAAAATCTCTAACTCATCCCACAAAAAAACAAGCCACATGTCTCTGTCAACAGAAATAAACTATAACCTTCAAAAAAAGTGATGCAAAAAACCTTTATTTTGTAAAAAGCTTTTTTTAGTGGAATAGTAGCCAAATCAGTAATCTGTAAAAATGGTTGTCACTAGTGATGAGCGAATATATTCGCCACTATTTGTTACTCGCACGAATATTAGTGTTTTCGCAATATCGATTACTCGCCAAGTATTTTTGTATTTCCTTGTTGAGATTCAAGACCCCTCACATCATTTTTTAGGATCTTTCTCTTTGCTTTGTGTTGTGTTTTATTACCCCGATTGCCTCCACACCAGGGCAAACAAAAGGAGCCTGGTAAGGCACCACAATTGTCGCAATTATTGAATGCGACAATTTTTAGGTACTGCTGTCTGCTAATTTTAGGCAGGGGGCCCCAATAACCACGGACCTCCACAGCCTCAGAATACCAGCCACCAGCTGTCATCTTTATCTTGGCTGGGCATCAAAATTGGGGGCACCCTTTTTAAAAAATAAATAAAATAATATATTTATATATATATATATATATATATATATTTATTTAGATAATTTTATATATAACTCATCTAAAAAAAGCTGCATGTGGTCCATCTTCTTTTGATACACAGCTAAGAGAGGCTTAGGGCTGTAGCCTGTAGCCATATGCTTTATCTGTGCTGGGTATCTTTAAACTGGGGGCCCTGTGACTTTTTTTTATTTATTTATTTATTTTTACACTCCATTGGAGGACCCAGACAGGTACTCTGAAAGCAGCCAATCAGAGATGTCAGCACGATGGCAGTCTGACTGCAGACAATCACAGACACCGACAGAGCAGGTGGGCGGGGGAAGCAGTGTATATGTAAGAAATCTAATGAGTGGACCTGGAAGTAGTGTGATAGCTACAGGGTATCTCAGTAAGTTTAACTATCCTGCTTTAATGCCCATAATATTCTGACAATATTATTCCCAGAAACCAAATGTGAGTCAGAAATGAATCCAGGCATCTTCCCCATGCTGTTTACATTCAGTTTCAACACTTTTCCATCCATTTCAGCATTTTTATAGCTCTCCAAGGTAGACCTCCAAAGCCCTCCTGAAAATCATTTGAGTCTCCCATTGACTTACATTGGGTTCGTTATTCATGACGAATACACAAATAATAGAACTAATAATAGAGCTCAAATAATCTGAATCTGAATATTTCACTATCTACTTATCTTTGGTTATCACATTTAAAACCCATTTTTACAGATTATGCAGCACCTTGCTAATCTGTGAGCTTTGTCACTTTAATTTGCTCATATCATATTCCCCCATTATAATTAGTGTACTCCCCTGATGAACCCTTGTTCTTAAAGAAGAAAAGGGATTGGGAGGGCCCATATTTCTGGGGTTAGATATTGTTACGCTAAGGTGCTGCCCTTGTCAGGGCGAAAGCAAAACATCGGGCATGACAGGGCAGGGTACAAATACCTAACTCTATTTTTTGTATCCTTTTGTTTCTGTATGTATTGCAATATTCATCTAAACTGCATATTGTGTGAGATCTACTCTTTTTGTTTATATGGCACTTTATTTGCACTGATGATTTAGCACTTGCACTTTATTATCTATTTTCTGACAGCATATGCTAGACATATAGTTTACCTCTTAAATGTTATATTTTACTTCTCCATGCTATACAATTATCGTAACTCCTGAGAAGAGTTTTTGAAAACCCCTATACATCTTGTTGTGGGTTATAGCTTTATTATTATCAGACTGGAAAAGTCAATAGTATTTGGACCAGTCTGAGTCTAAAAGAGCAGCCCACAGCCACCCCAGAAGTGGCACATCCATTATATAAGCAAATTTGGGCATTTTGCCTGGTCTTCTTGATTGCCCTAGTGTGGTGGCAATCAGGGTAATACTTTTGGGGTTTGTGTCAGCTGTAAATTGACAGCTGGCATCAAGCTCAATGATCAGTAATGAAGAGGCGTCTATCAGACATCTCCATTACTAACCAGGTAAGTGTACAGTTAAAAAACAAACACACAAAGAAAAAAAATTGTTCATTTGAAAAAAGATTCCCACCACTCCCTCATTCACTAATTTATTAAATTTAAAAAATTCTCGAAGTTCCGATGTAATCCAGAAATGTAATACTCCTCAATGCCCATTGGATCCCCTGGAACCTCATCCTGAGAGCATTCTAAAAATGAGGCACCATAGGTCCT